>NC_133617.1:647777427-647784247 GCF_048593235.1 Sminthopsis crassicaudata
TACATATATTTTTAAGTTTAAACTACATTTTAACACTTTCTTAAGTTTAAAGATAATCAACAAGACAATAAATCAAATCCTGATTTGTAGTGACTGCCAATTTCTGAATATGAAGGAAAAGCTAATATAATGAATGATAATACGAGGTAAAAAATGATCACACGGTAAATTTGACAATTTAAAATTTATTATAGCTGGCTTCAACATACCCTTAGTTACAAAGCAGAGAATGGGCAGAGTCCCTATGAGTGCCAGCAGTGATTGCCTCTAGTCACTATAATAGAGTTTAATAAAGTATCTCATACCATTCTTGTGACAGATAAATGTGGTCCAGTAGTACATTTAAGTGGATTTAGAACTAGTTGACGGTGTATATTCAAAATCTTTCAATTTCAACTTGGAAGGAGGCTTCCAGTGGAGAATCTCAGAGATAGATGGTTGGCCCTTTGTTACTAACATTTTTATCAATGATTTAGATAATGCCATAAATAGCATCCATATTGAATTTGCAATTGACACAAATTGTGAAGGAATAGCTAACACAGTAGATGATGGAATCAGAATCCAAACAATCTTGACAGGCCTAAGTATGGCCTGAATCTAATAAGACAATTTAATAGAGATAAATATAAATCAGGCTTAGAATTGGGTTCAAAAAAAATCAGCTTCACTAGTACAGGATGGGATAGACACATGGTGTGCCTGAAAAAATATCTGGGGATTTCAGTGGGCTACCAACTCAATATGAGTCAGCAGTGTGAAATGGCAGCCAAAAGAACTAATGCAGTCTTGGACTCCATTGAAAGGCATAACTTCTAGGATTAAAGAATTGACTGTCCCACTGGACTCTGCCCTGGTCAGATCACACCTGGAGTGCTGTGTTCTGTTTTGGACACCATGGCTTAAGGAGGACATTGACAAACTGGAGAACATGCAGAGAGAGACAGCCAGAATGGTGAAGGGTCTTACATTAATGCCTTAGAGAGATCATTTGAAGGAAGTGGTAATATTAGCCAGAAGATGAGATGACTCAGGAAGTGCATAACAGTCATCCACTAGTTCTTAAAGGGCTGTCATATGGAAATAGGATCAGACATGCTTTGTTTAGTCCTAAAATACAGAAGTAGGAATAATGAATAGAAGTTGCAAAGCAGAAAATAATAGTGATAGCTAACATTTGTTTTAAATTAAATTTGGTTTTTTTCAGCTATTAAACATTTAGTTTTTCTTCCTCTCGCCTGCTTCTCCTTTACTAAATAAAAAGTAAAACAAATTATAACAAAAACACGGTCAAACAAAATATAAATTCAATAACTAACATTTATTTAGCACTTTAAGTTAGGAACTTAACATGTGTTATCCCACTTAGTCCTAACAAGAAGTCTGGGAGGTAAGTTCCATTATTATTCCTATTTTATAGATGAGGAAACTGAGGCAAACAGAGGTTGTCATTTGCCTATGAGGCAAGATTTGAATTCAAGTCTTTCTTCCATCAAATTCAGCGCTCAATCCACTGTACTACTAGCTATTTATAATTTAGGGCTGATGTGAAAGGAAGCCTAATAATAAGTAAAACTATCCCAAAGTACAATGAACAGTAGACCATTCAGGAGATTGTGAGCTCCCTCCACAAGCAGAGGAGGGGTGATCATTTGTCAACTCTCTCGTCAAATGGATTCTTTTTTAGGTATGGGTGGAATGTTGGCAGAGGGGAAGTGAATTTTTAAAAAGTGAATTAAACTTCAATCATGTCTAAAGTACTTGCTAAGTGCCAAGCATACAGAGGCAAAAGCAAAATCAACCTGTCCTCAAGGAGATTATATTCTCCTAACAAGTATAATAGGCAGCAGATCAATAAATATAAAATAGCCTGAGAGGAGGAAATACTAAAACGTAGTGGGATCAAGGAAAATATCAGGTAGTATATGGGACCCAAAATGAGCCTTGAAAGAAGCACAGGATTCTGAAAGTTTTAGATGAGGGGGGAATGCATTCTAAGAACAGGCAACTGTACAATGATACAAAAGTGGAGAACTGAATGTAAAGTTGGGGAAATCAGAAATAGAGCAGTTTTCCTGAGTGTAGGGTGCATGCTGGGAAATGATGTGAGCTAAGTATAAAAAAGTAGACTGGAGTCAGAGGTGAAGGGCTTTAAGTGCCAAGTAGAATTTTTGGTTTTGCTTTTTAATCCTAGAGGTAATAGGGAGTCACTGAAGTTCCTTTAACAGAATTTGGAAAGTGCAGATAAGAAGGCCAGGAATGTAAAACGGGACTTCCAAGATATATTTTGAAAAATAGTCTTTGTGTGTACCCTTTCAGAGCTGTAGTTAGTCCATCTCTTCAAAGGCAATAACCAGCAACCAACTCCACTTCCTGCTTCAGATTGGGGGGATAGCCCTCTTACCTGCTGTTTCCTATCCCCAGACTCATGGGGTTTATAGTTTTGTCCTAATGTTGCCAGAGCTCCCCTTGTCTCCCAAGTTGCTTTTTTCCGGAGACCTCACTGGTCCCTGCTCTTGCTCTCTTGCAGGGTCCCATCCTGACAAAATGCTCTCTACCTTTTGGCTCAGTGACACACTGACGCTCCCCCAGCTCCCCCTGGCAATACACAGGCTGCTTCCCAGGGTTCTTGGATCCTTTGCCCCATCTTGATTCCCCCTAATGTTCTTTGTTGTGCTGCCCTAGGCCCCAGGCTACCTGTGTGACTGCTTTCCTTCTCTTCCTGCCCACCCCCCCAAACCCTGAGCCCTCCACCCTACCATCTGTTTATTTTGGCTGAATCTTACTCTTTTTCCCCCTGTTCTGTGTGATGGGGAATAGTAGATACTTCCGTTAGCCTGTCAAGAGCCTCCCCCACCCCTGCCTTGTCCATCACTAAAAAATTGTCTCCAGACCCACAGCAGCTCTGCTCAGTCTCCTCAGGCAGTTGAGTCCATCAGCACATTTTTGCTAAGAAAAAGGCCTCTTTACCTTTTGTAGACAACCCGGCTGACTCTCCCCATTCCCGATGCCCGCTAGCAAATCTATACTCCCCCTCTGCCAACATTCCAACCACACAGTCATGTTCCTAATCCGCAACACTGCAGGCCTGGGACAGGGGGTGTCATCAGTAGAATTACATAGTTTCGGAAGGTTTGCTTTTTGTTTCCATTTTTTCTAAACACAGGATTTTGCAAGTGACTGCTACTGGAAATACATTAGGCTCTGATTTCTTCCCTGTTTTGAAGGGAACTCACACTGAGCTCGGTTGGACCATGTTTCAATTCAACAAACATTTATTAAAGTATCTTCCCAATAAAGGCTTGTAGACAAAAGTGACATGAAAGATATCACTGAGAAAAGATATGACCAGAAAAGTTGGTGGGTTTGTCATTTAGTGAGATCAAGGCATAACAGATGAATGGTGGGTCTGAGCTTTTCATTGGCATTAATGCAATGTAAAAAAAAAAAAAGCACAAGAGAAAGGCTTAGGATACTTAGAATACATTAATTCTTGAGTACATCTTTAAAAGGTAAAGAAAAGGATCATACACAAGGAAAAAGTGGGAGTGAATTGAGATTTATATCACAGGAAAGAGTCCCACATCAGTGACATGAATCTATCCACATATCTTAGCCATGTATCTTTGTGTGGTTTACATCTTGCAAAGATGAAAAAAAGATAACTTCTCAAAGAAGAAAACCAAAAGAGGAATATGGCATTTCTACAAATAAATGTTGAGAACCTGGCCAATAAAAAATAAGCTTTGAACTACATCCCCCAGAAACTTGTGTGAGTGTTCCACAAACTGGAAATATCTCCTAGGGGATGAGTATATCCAAATATGAATAGAAATTATCTTTTCCTGACTTAGAAAACCACAAAATAACATTATCAGTGTCATACTGTATTTTATTTGGTTAAACATTCCCAATACATGTTAAATGTTATAGTATATCCTAGGTACAATATATATGTGCAGAACCGAATTTTGTTGTTGTTGTTGTTGCAAAGGAAGGATTGTATTCGCAAGGTAAAAATAATCTGGGAAGAGAAACAAAACAAAACATCCCTATTTCTTCTAGGTCAATATCTCAACCATTTTTGTGGCAAAGATCTCTTCAGTACTCTGATGGAGTCTAGGAATTCCTTCTTTTATATATATATATATATATATATATATATATATATATATATATATATATATACAGAGAGAGAGAGAGAGAGAGAGAGAGAGAGAGAGAGAGAGAGAGAGAGAGAGAGAGAGAGAGAGAGAGAGAGAGAGAGAGAGAGAAACTATAAAACAGATATATGAATGGTCACAACACGAGCAAGTGAACAGGACTTGTCTCTATGAGGAGGCCATCTAGACGAACAACAGCCTAGAGTTAGGCCCAATGTTCTGCACCTGATAGCACCCACTAGCAGCAGGCAACAAGCTTCTTTAGGACATGATAGGAATATCCAATAGATCCTGCCTCCCACTACATTAGGGAGGCCAAGAAAATTAATCAGGAGTACAACTGGTGTTCTTTGGAAGGCACGTGTGAAAGGATAGATAGTACACACTTGGGAATGGGTGTCTGGGGAATTTAATACTTGATTTTAATTCCATGTTATTACCCATCAATGTTTCACTAAATGCTTTGCTTTGGATTTGTGATTATCTAGTTTGGCTTAGTAAAAGAAGCATCACTTGGAACTTATGAGCTATGAATTTAAATTAAGGATGGTACTAAGAAGTTAGAATTAGCCAATAAAGGGGGACCTTAAGAGAGGGTTCTGGAGCTACATATTATTATACTAAATCTTATCGCCTCTCCTATCTGCACTCCTACCACTTTGGCATTTTTGTGGGTTCAGCCAGCAATGATCACATCACTACCTGATTTCTAGACTCATTTCTCTTCATGTACTTCCCTGTTTCTGTTGAAGGTACTACCATCCATCCTTTTAGTCACCCAAATTTATAACCTTCAACCTCCACATACAATAAGTTACCAAGTTTTCTTCAATTCTGTCCAGGACTTTGATCAGGGCTTGCAATGTAGGTTCTTAATGAATACTTGTTGACTACTGTTGGTTTCTAAAATACTTCTTTCAATCTTCTCTCCACTTACACAAATTCTCCTTAGTAGAAGTAGATAGAGGGTAAAGTAGATAGAAGGAGAGATCCCGATTCAGAAAGAGCTGAGGTTGAATCCTGCTTCAGAAATGTGATAGCCATGTGACCCTAAACAGGTAATTTCATATGTCTGAGCCTTGGTTTCCTTATTTGTAAAATGAGGATAACAATGGCACTTACCTCTCAGGGTTGTTGGTAAAATATAAAGTTCTCTGGCACTTTATATGTATTAATTATTATTATTATTAATTGTTTAGCCCTATCAACCTCCTAATTGATCTCCCTGCTTCCAAGCTCTTTTCTCTCCAATATATCTTCCACTTGCTATCATATTGCTAATATTAAAACAAAGACAAAAGCGTGAAATTCCATTATTCAAAAATTCTTGGTGGCTCCCTATTTCTTCTTTTTTATATATTTTGTTTTTTATTAATTTTTATAATTATAACATTTTCTTTGGCAGTACATATGCATAGGTAAATTTTTTTTTACAACATTATCCCTTGTACTCCCTTCTGTTCCGAGTTTTTCCCCTCCTTCCCTCCACTACCTCCCCTAGATGACAGGCATTCCCATACATGTTAAATGTTACAGTATATCCTAGGTACAATATATATGTGCAGAACTGAATTTTGTTGTTGTTGTTGTTGCAAAGGAAGGATTGTATTTGCAAGGTAAAAATAATCTGGGAAGAGAAACAAAACAAAACATCCCTATTTCTTCTAGGTCAATATCTCAACCATTTTTGTGGCAAAGATCTCTTCAGTACTCTGATGGAGTCTAGGAATTCCTTCTTAAATGAATGGCTTTGTTGACTTATTCATAATAGAAAGAAATGCTAAATTTCAAACTAGAGATTAATTATATCATGTCCACAAACTTTTATTGAGCACCTATTAAGGACTGAGGCTACAAAGAAAGGCAAAAGAAAATGGGGGAAGATGTCATGAAACAAAAACACAGGATTAATTGAAGATCATCTGACAGGGAAGATACTTACGATTAAGGAAGTCCTGGAAAGGCTTCTTGCAGGAGATGAGATTTTACCTGAGATTTGAAATCAGGAGGTAAAGAAGGGGAGGGGAGGAAGAATTCACTGGTATAGAAATGCAGTCAGGAGATGGAGTATCTTTATAAAGGATCCAAGAAAACTTCACCAAAACACTTGTGCACAGAGAAAAAATGGGGATGAATTGATATAAGAAGGAGTTATAATAGGAAGGAGTACTCACATCAGTGAGATCATTAATCCATTTTGAGTATTTTACACTGTGCTTTGTGCTAGGTAATTAATTATATATATATTTTTTATTCTATACACTTTATTCTGCATCTACTCATAAAAATCTCCAATGTGTTTCTAAATTATTCTATTTGATACTTCTTTTGGAGGTGGAATTGATGGGAGACTAAAGATCTATGACTTCACCAATATAAAAGTTTCTTGTGGACATTAATGCAGTCTGGTACTTTCTCTGAATCTTATTGTCTTAGAGAGCTGTCAAGACATTGAGAGTTTAATTTCTGTCCTAAGTCACACAGCCAACATGTAGACTTGAGCCAAGGAGTTCCATACTCCAAAGCTAGCCCTCCATCCACTATGTCACGCTTCTTCTCTTGTCATTTCTTATTACACAACAATATTTCATTATGTCCATATGCCATAGATCATTCAGACATTTCCCAATTAATTGGCATCTCTTTTGTTCTTAGTT
>NC_133617.1:648084469-648324469 GCF_048593235.1 Sminthopsis crassicaudata
TACTATAATTATAGTGAGAAGAAGAGATATAATATCATTGAAGTGTGAAGGAAAAGTATGACAACTTTGTGATTTTGCTAGCACTGGCTCTGCAGATAGTGCAGATATAGGAGTAGGAGTGTAAATAGATCAGTATGCAGGGTTAAAGATTCCTCAATTAAAATGGGCATGCTTAAACAGAGGTAGCTTTTCTGAGAGCACAATATGTGTGATGCATTGGGCTTAGCAACCTCAAGTGGTCAGATTACATTCTAGAATACTGGCAGATAGCAGCTAATATGCAGTAGACTTTGTATTCACTTTTGATTCCAGCCCCAAAACTAGCTTATTATTTAATGTATACTTAGAAATTGGCCCAATTTTTACCAAGTTGGTAAAGATGATCAAGTTGACTCTGACCAAATTTGAAAAACCTTTTGGAAGCTCCAAAGTTCTTTGGATAATCACCTGTGCTTAAGAAAAAGAGAGTAAGTTGCCTATTCAAGTGGGCACCAGCCATTCTGCCTTCTAAATTTCAAATCAACAAAGAGAAAGACCCAAAGCCCAAATGACTGTCAAAAATCTTCCTATTGGGTCTGAGTAGTCCATGAGGAAAGAGTGATTCTTCTGTTCTTTGCAGTTTCAGAGAACTCTTTGTCTTTCTTATGCCTATTTACTTCCAACTCTATATTAGGCAAAATATTTGGCCTACTATATTTGAGAATAAGGATATTGGGTAATTCATCTTTGCTTCACATTTTGTGCAATTATTTGAACTAAAATTCATTTTTAAAAATTCTAATTAACTCAAGTACTCAAGATACATGGTTCTTGATAATCATTTTTCTAATAGGCCACCTATTTAAGAAGGCTGATAATAATTAATTCATATTGATATAGTTTTCTAATTTTTGTCAGGGTCTATATGGCTATTTTAAAATAGATATACATACTTTACAAATATAGAAAATTTCCACATTGGGCCAGTGACTTCATTACTATTCATATTAAGAATTATGCTTTTCTATAGTTTTTGAGGAAAAAACCACAAACTATCAAAAAAAAGATTTGAAAAGATAAATCAAAATCGCTAATAATCAGAGAAATAAGTATCCTAGAACTCTGAAGCATCACTTTATAATGATCCAATTATCTACAATTATTATAAAATTAAATGCTGGTAAGTCAATGAAAAAAGAGATATGCTAATTTTTTGCTGGAGTAATTATGAATAGGACTAAATATTTTATAGAACAAGTTGGAATTATGTATTAAAAGTGAGAAAAATATCTATGCCATTTGATCCAATGATCATACTACTATACTTATACCTGAAGGAGATTATTGTAAGGAAGCAAGACATATTTGAAAAAAAAATTCATAGTAATGACAAAGTTTTGAAACAACCTATATGTATAATAGGAGAAAGACTAAATAAATTTCTATTTGTGAATTTGATTTTCTTGACAGAAAGCACTCAAAGAAACGTGAAAAGAATTATAAAAATTGATACAGAGGATAGAAAATAAGTATATAAATAAATATATAATGGATTAACAATCAGTTGCTTAGGAGAGTTAAAGAATTTCTTATAGTCACAAAGAGATTAAGAGGCACAGTAAGCATCTGAATTCAAGTCCTATGGAGGTCTTTTCTCTGCATCATGTTGAATAAAACATACATCTCTGTTCTTAAAAAAACAAAAACAAAAAAAGACTAAAAAGAAAAAGAATTGCATGTACAATCATTCAAATCACTCCTCTTGTTTTGCTTAACTGTTTAATATTTGGGGTTTATATTTTCTGTTTTGTCAAAACAGTATTATTTTAAAATTCCTATTAGAAATATGGTTAAAACTAAATTTTGTAATACTATTCATAAAGCATTTCACATTACTTGGCAAGTGGAAATTGTTGAGATTATTTCCCCCCTCATCCTGCTATGTAGAAACAGAATAGTTTTAATAATATTGTGGTGGCATAGTTTAGCTAAGGACAACAAGGTCTTATGCTTTGATCACATCTCTTAACTCATATACTTTAGCTTCAGTATCAAAATACAAAACACATTAAAGTACTAAATTGTCCAACTATTAAATCAATAACTGAATTTTAAAATTCTTATGGTATAGACCAGAACAGCATGGTACAGTTTTACAACTAGTAAGCTATCTTATGAATAGCTTATCAATAACCTATGTAATTTCACAATGCATGAGTCATCAAAACAGTGAAGAATGGTTGGTTAAAATTGTCAAATAGGTTTCTTTCCTCTGTGCCTCTTCTTTCATTGTTCCTGAAACATTTCCTTTATAACTATCAAATACAATAAAACCTAATGCCGTATTAAAAAAAAAAAAAAAAAAACCCAAACAAAACAAACAAACACAAAATCTGTGAATACAAAAATCAGGATTTCATTCCTACCACTTCGCTATACTCACATAAACCTCACTGAAAATAAAGAAGTAATTTTGAGTACATAAGCATTTCAGGTTTGGGTCCACAGAGAGTCAAATTAATACCCTGGCTTGACCAGTTCAACTTACAGTACATCTTCATTTGCCCAGTAACACAATCTATAGCCAACTGCTTACCAAGTCAATATGTGGTAAGAGTAACAGCCACCCTAACTCGCCTTGATAATTATTCTCCTTTAACTGACATAATATTCAATATACTGTTGTTGAGAGCAATAATGCTAAAAATGATGCCTTGAGGGCTACAAGATGATTGAGTTTTAGCCAGATAAAATGACTTGTACACTAATGGTGTATTATAGGGCTTTCCTCTCTTCAGATGAACATTTTATAGTCTGTTCTTTCTAAAATGCTCTACACATGTGTGTTAATTATATAACAAGTCATTCTTGTATATCCTAGTTCATGCTAACACAAAAGTTTAAAAAAATATTTATCAATTTTGCTACTGTTAAATTAGCTAAAATTACTAAAAACAGAATGTTATTTTTTCTATTATTCTTTTGTTTAAAATATTTTTCCTTTCCCAAATAAGATCCAAGTGTATTTATATCTTTTTACCTTTTTTATTGAAACAATTATATTATAAGAAACATGGAAAATAAATGGCAAATAACAAAAGGTATCATTTAAATAAAATCTATGTTACATCTATTATATATTATATATATATACATCTATTATTTAGATATATAATTTTGCTGTATATTTATGTGTGTGTCTATATAATATTTATTATATAGACACACACACATAAATATACAGCAAAACTATATATCATACAAACTGTGGACAGTCTCTAAAGCAAATTGATATTATTACAATAGAAAAGTACTGGTGATATGGGGATGTATCCTCATAAGAACTCTGAATTAAGATGGCAAAGCTAGATCACATCTTTAACAAAAAATACAAATAAAACTAAGAGTGTAAATACAAAAAAGAAAGCAATCTTGCAAAAACAACACAGCAAGTAAAATATGAGAAATATTTTTGATTTTTAAATAAACTATACAAAAATTTTAACAGCTTTATCCAAAACATGTTCATAAAAAGCTTAGGTATTGTCAGATTGGCTAAAATGACAGGAACAAATAATGATGAATGTTGGAGGGGATGTGGGAAAACTGGGACACTGATACATTGTTGGTGGAGTTGGGAAAGAATCCAGCCATTCTGGAGAGCAATTTGGAACTATGCCCAAAAAGTTGTCAAACTGCATACCCTTTGACCCAGCATTGCTGTTATTGGGATTATATTCCAAAGAAATACTAAAGAGTGGAAAGGGACCTGTATGTGCCAAAATGTTTGTGGCAGCTCTTTTTGTTGTAGCTAGAAACTGGAAGTTGAATGGAAGTCCATCAATTGGAGAATGGTTGGGTAAATTGTGGTATATGAAGTTATGGAATATTATTGCTCTGTAAGAAATGACCAGCAGGAGGAATACAGAGAGGCTTGGAGAGACTTAAATCAACTGTTGCTGAGTGAAATGAGCAGAACCAGAAGATTCAACAACAATACTGTATGAGGATGTATTCTGATGGAAGTGGAAATCTTCAACATAAAGAAGATCCAACTCACTTCCAGTTGATCAATGATGGACAGAAATAACTATACCCAGAGAAGGAACACTGGGAAGCGAATGTAAATTGTTAGCACTACTGTCTATCTACCCAGGTTACTTATACCTTCGGAAGCTAATAATTAATGTGCAACAAGAAAATGGTATTTACACACATATATTGTATCTAGGTTATATTGTAACACATGTAAAATGTATGGGATTACCTGACATCGGGGGGAGGGAGGGGAGGGAGGGAGGGGATAATTTGGAAAAATGAATAAAAAAAAATTTTAAAAAAAGCTTAGGTATTTTATTTAAGTATTAAACCAATTTTAAAAGGTCACTAAAATTGAGGTCATCAAAATGAGAAATTTTCTAGCAGATAAAAGTTCCCTAAGATAGGAAATATAGCGGAACAGGTAGAAACAAGGCCAAATCTAGAAAAATTGGAAGCAAATTTTATTTTTTTAATTACTTCATGTACTTTTTGGGTAACTATTGCCCTTCCAAGGTCATCCAAAGATTACATTCCTACTATTCCCATTGAAAATTGCAAATTTTATCTATTAGATTCTGAGAGTCAAGTTTTATAACTTTTTAAAGTACATTTTATTTATTATGAGAAAAAATACATATTAATGTACCAATAGATTAGTCACCTGTAATCCCACTAATAATAAAAATGCTATGTTTGTATTCCATAGTTTAGGTTTAGAAGACACTTTCCATACAATTATGTATTGTACACAAATATCTCAATTTTTCAGATTACAAAACTGGTGCAAATGAGAGACAAATATGTCTAATATGTCTGATTTGCTTATATTTATACAATTAGGTTATTAAGTATCTTAAACTCAGGTTTCCTGACTGACAATGCTATTCTGTTACATTATTTTCTCATGTAAATATTTTTACTCCAGGCTTTTAAAAAGCAATATAGTTGATTCTTGCCAACAAGATAGATATTATGATAGGAATAAGATAAGAAAAGAAGGTAAGCTCTATATCTTGATGATCAGAAGAGATAGTTTAGAAAAAGTTGAAATCTGTCTTTTTACAGAATGTGAGAGAGTAAGCTATACCTTCCACTTATTTTACACAGAAACAGGCCCTAGATGTAAGGATTAGTAGTTAAACAATGATTATTCAGTACTTACAAAGCCAGGCTGAAATGAAAGAGAAACCTAAATACCAGACAGTTAGGAATGTTCTTTCCAATTTTTGTGATGCTTTTCTCTGCAAATATCAGAAAAGGTTGTCTCAACTACCTTCACAAATCTCTCATTGCCTTCTGAAAGTTCCCTCCTTCTTCAAATGGCTGTGACAATTTTCTGCTATTTCAGGGTCTGAATAAGTTGTTCTTAAGGTGACTTAGCAATACTCTCACCTACCACAAATGCAGGGCAAACAGAATGAATTACCATAATCATTTTAAAGACAACCTACAGTACAATGCAAAATGGTTGTAACAGGCAGTGCCTTGTGGGGAATCATAGTGGACTGAAATGTTTTGCAACAGCCCTTAACAGTTCAAAAATATGCTCCACTGTAAATTAGAAAGACATCATTTTGGGAAGAGTATCATGTTAAAGAATAGGTATTTTGTATCCTGGCACACAGCTGACTCTGCAGGTGGGATGCTGATGGTTGCTTGGCAGAAAGCCTATAAATTGGGAAAAGAGCAAGTTCAAACCAGTTGTACTTTTCTTCTTGGTTTAAGAACAGCAAAACCATTTAAAAGTATTCAAGCATATTGGGAGGGAGTGGAGCCAATGAAAATATGTTTTCCGGTGGTTGGCCAAGAAAGAAAGAGAGAGAGAGCTAACAAACTCAGATAGAATGGTACCAGAGACCCCTGCCATTCAGGGAAACTTATATGAAGCATACTTTTAGTTTAAGAGAGGAGATGATACAGAGGATTTCCTTCTGGGAAAGCATGTAAGGGGTAGAAGGGTAACAGTGGGGAAGAAGATTAACTCTTAATTCACCATATGGTAGTTTCAGATTTCAATTTATTATTTTTACCAACTAGATTGCTAAATTCTGTGCTCTTTCTTTTAATTCTCCTAATAGAATGAAAATTCTTACACATCTTTTAATTTTCAACCATGAAGCAAAGCTCCACTTTTCTTACCTTAGTTACATCTCTGTTCAAAATTGAAACTTACATAATTAGTAGACCCTCCCAACACAAAATCTGTCCTGTAGGGACAAAATGCTGAAGCTGTACTGTAATTGAGCAGATTTGGAAATAAAAAGCCAGAATGACCAGGTGGTGCTAAAAGAGGGAAAAATAAAAATCTAAGGTACTAAAATATATACAATCAAAAAAAAAATTGGAGTTGGCTGCCTGATAGTAACGTCTGCCTCTCTCTCTTTAGGTTGCACATTGCACTTTCTTCCTTTTGATGATCTCCAAGCATTCTTGATACTCATTTTAATCAGAGTTCAACTTTATATAAATATTAGTGTTGGAGGTATACAATATGATTTGCTATTCCTCTAGGTAAGAATCCTATTGCCATCCAAACATGGCCATCAATACTCTATATTATTTCCTACCTGAAGGATGTATCCCCGGACGTAGTCCCGTAGTGTCCAGCCTAAGCCATGGAGAATATGCAATACCTCCTCCTGCTTGAGCACACTGAAGAGTCGGTCCAACAATATCTTCAGCCTCACTGGTACTGCCTGAGTTCCATAGAGCATCAGGCTGCTGATATCAAACACTACGTTGGACTGAACAATCTCCACTTGCGTTGGGTGGTATAAGTGTTGTGTGCTGAGCTTGTCCAAGGCTGGAGCAGGTGCAGCAATGAAGAAAAAAGGGAGAGGATATAAAGATGGAAGGAGAGAGAAGAGACAGAAAATGGAAAATAAGTTATTTAAAAGTAACAGCGTCTGTGTCTTCTGAAGGATTACAAAGAAAAAAAATTTGCATGCATCATGAATAATGCTCTCCACACACACACACACACACACACACACACACACACACACACACACACACTACCACTACCCCACCACCACCACAACAAATTTTAGATTACAGTAAATGCATTATGATTCAGAGTGGAAGAAAAGAGCCATTGAAGGAAGATATTTTAATAGGAATAGTATGAATCTGACCAATTATTTAGCTGCTAACTGAACTAACCAGGGCAACAAAAGTTATGATGACGGTATAAAAATCTTCAGCTCAGGCTTTGACATAAATCTTAATCAATATAACTTTTTTAGAATGGATTTCATTCTTTGTTATATATCTGGTTTAAAAAGAAAGGAAAGTTGATGCTATTGTAGCCCAATTTCTAAGGTATTAAGAAAATCATAATTTTTTGTGGATGAACAGCAATTCAATCAACTACTAATGTGTCTCAGTTTGATTAGTTCAATTGCATTATCAGGAAACTATATGTGCACAGTCTTAGAAAAAACTGCCAATGAATAGTGATATGACCAAAAGTAGAATATGAGGAAAAAGTAAATACAATTCAGAATTTAGTAACTTGGTCATCAATAACTTCTGAAACATCTTTGGATTAAATTATGTTGTTATATGTTCTGTAGATTTCATTTAACAAGGTTCTCTTTTTCCATTACTAGTTGTATGACAATGAACAATGCACTTAATAGTTCTCAGCGTGTGTATGTGTAATTTGTGTGTATAAACACAAAATCTGTTCATATAGAAAATATGAAAACTACTCTTTAACTATTACTTTGCCATCTAGACTAAAGATCATGGCCCAGAACAGTGGTGTCAAACTCAAATTGAAACCTATGGATGCTTACAGATTTAGAAAAACACAAATTAACAATATCTAAGTCATATTGTGTTTTTTTTTAATTTAGTTAAACATTTCACAATTATGTTTTAATGTCTGATGTCTCTGATACCTTTTATTTTCTTAATGCCCATCAAAAATCTCATTATCCAGATTGCTGAGTAGTTTATGTGGTCCATTATATTAAGTCAGGCGAGCTCTAATCATGATTCACTTTGCTTTCCAATAATCTCCTAATAAGTCAACTTATACCCTGTTGCCCCAACCCCAACACTCTTCCAGTTTAGGTACCAAAATCAAAGCAGGAAAAAAGTGTGCCCATTTGCTCCTTTATGGCTCCACTCATTATGCTTCTAATTTTTTAAAGAAAAATATTCTGGCTTAGTCATATTAGACACCCCAATGAATTATATCTACCTATTAGAATATAATCTCTTTGAGGGCAGAGATTATGTTTGCCTTTGTATCTGTGTCTCCAGGGCTTGACAACTGTTTTTTGTTTTTTTTTTTAAATACAGTACTGTATGTATTATCTACCTTATGGACTTGGGAAAAAATTATATTGTAAACCTTAAAATGCTATATGAATGATATTATTGTTATTAATAGTGAGGTATATACTGTTCCTGTCTTAAGTATACAATTATCAAGGTATATTTACACATATGCTATGAGGTATATAAGTGTATAAATCTTATGTGTCTATTAATCAGGGATGTATGTATGTTAAATGTCTCAATGCATTTTCCCTTAGAAACACCAATATGGAATTAGTTAACAATAGTCTCAAAATAAAACTGTATGTTTGTTTTAAGTTTAAAACACAAATCTATTTGGACAAGAACTATTTAAATTATCACTTCACAGAGATTTATTCAACTGAAAAAAAAGAAAAAAAAAAAACCACAATGTGTATGACTTAAAGGTTACAAGTATTCCAAAATATCAGGCTATTAGTATGAAATCCTTGTTCTATAATTCTTCGAGTACATTTATCAAAAATGTGTTTTAATAGTTCAAAGACAAATAGTTTGGTACTAGAATTCTTAGCTTTGTTTATTTGTCATGGACTCCTTAGGGAGTCATTGTTTAACACATCTTTTCAGAATGTTTTTAAATACTTAAAATATTAAGAAAGGAAACCATTGAAATAGTTATATACATACTTGTACACACACACATATATACATAGATTTGTCAGAACCCTGTTTAAGAACCTCTGGTTTAAATCAGTTTAGGTCCTCTTCTGCCAAAATACAAGGCAACTCCTTTCCCTGAGAAGATGGCCTCTGTGAGATGATGTGACTGACCAAAAACCCAAAATTCACTTCATCCAACCTGATGAAGCCCACCCTCATTGAATATATATACTGTTTTTTGGGTAAGAGACAAATCATACTAGACCCTAAACTCACATCGTCTCTACTTAAAAAAAAAAAAAAAAAAAAAAAAAAAAAAAAAAAAAAAAAAAAAAAAAAAAAAAACCAAGTATATAATTGGCTAAATAGGCATTTGTGGTTTAACCCTAGAGTCTAATCAGCACATAGAATACTGTTTCAACGGAAAGAATTTCTTCATTTCCAGCCAACTAATTTTCAGAACACTGACTGCTTAAATTTCAAGCTGTCAATACTGACAGTAAATAACTTTAATAAATCTAGCAAATAAACACAAAAATTATTAATGCAAAAGATGAAAGAAGTGTCAAATGTTAAAACTGACTCGAAACAAAAGTCAAGAGATATAATCCTAGTTTTACTGCTAATGTGTCAGAGCAGATCATACAGTCATAACTTATATTATGCCTCACTTTAACTAAAATGATGATGAGATTAGATACTTCAAAGAAAAACAGTTAGCATTAATGACAATAAATGAAAAGCACTTTATATTAATGTTTTTAAAACACTATTCAATCACAATATAATTCCAATATTATGATTATGCATGTATCTTACTAATCATTTTAAAAATAAGCTTCTGTGCTTTCAAAATAGTCATTTCACAGCACATGATAAGTTATTTTTTATAGTACACTCCAAAATTCACAGTTGCTCATGATAGTTTCTGTGTACACTGTACACTAAATGATGTGGCCATCCCAATTCTTAAAATCTATGACATTAAGAACTGCATTATTCATTATTCCTGCTATTTTGAATTACTTCTCAGCATACAGTTAAATTTCTACTGGATAATTCAGGAATTAAAAAAAAACACATATTTTTAGTATTTCAAATATTATTGCAGGGCTTCTCCTCCTCCCATTTTGGTTTCTTCTTGACTTATGGTCACTGGAGAGTTCATGTACTCTTGATAAATTGCTTTCTTACATCCACAGCGTAAAGGCCCTTATCATTTACCCACTGGCTTCATTCAACACATTTACTCTAAGGAATACTTTGTCAAAGAGTTCTGGTTTCCCCATACTTCATTTCTTGCAACTGATTTGTCTGATCTTTCCTATTCTAGTGGTTAAGTCAACTTTGAATAAATAGCTTTAAAAATTAATTTAATGTTTAGGAAAGATAAGGGATTGGAAAGCCTAGGGATTGAAATCTTCTCTCACTCCACAGGGCATTTAGCCTGCACAAATGTGAAGGGTGGTATTATTTCTGCTCCTTTTCCAGTGTAGCTTAACTATTTGGCCCTATGATGAGTGGCTGATCTGCTCACAGAACCCAGTGAATAGACCAGATTGAAATCTAAATGATTTAAATACAGCTCACTCTTCTCCTCTCCCCTTCCCTGCTTACCTCCTCCTTCAAATTTTATTCATGAAATCCCCAATACTGTCATGAATATATAAAGAATTCAGGGGGTAGAGAGGATATGTGACACAAAAACAGATTTTACAAGTGTGTGTGTCAATTTGTAGCCATGAGATCCAGCTTTGGGTGTGATATAGATAAATGTAAATATTAGATGGGAACCTTAGCAGAAGCAAGAGATAGAATCCTTTTCCCCAAATCCTTTATCAATTCCATTCAACATGGGAAATTCTGATAGAAAATTTTAGACTACAGAAATAAATAGGAAAAAAAAAGGTAATTAAATATGTCCCTGGACTTGATAGAGTAACAGAAAAACAGAAAAAGTAACAATTTAATATACATTATTTGGTTAATCTTTACCAGTTCCCAACGAAGTAGAAAAGTAGGATAGGATAATTATTCCCTCTGTAGAGAGGGAGGTCTAGACAACTAAGGTAATTTAATGTTATTTCTAGGAAAAGCAATAGCTGTGATAAGTTTGGAATCTGATGACAAAGGTAGCAGCAACCAGGGTGAATAGGGTCTAGAATAGGCCTTAAAAATATACTGCCCTGCTTGTTACTACTAATTACAAATTCCAGGAAATGTATAATGACAGATTTAAAATATCTTTTGAATAATCTAGGTCTGTTTATATATAGCCACGGAACTATATTAAGTTATAAGATTGAACATATATTATGTAGTCTTCTTGAGTGGCCAATTCAAGAAAGAGGTAGCCAATAATATCTTTGTGGTATGGTTTTAGTACCATAATGCCTAGAAGCAAACACCTGGTCTTTAAAGTCTCCTTTCCATTCCAATTTTATGATTCTATAAAGCAGCTTGATTCTGTCTGCAGGGGCTTTTAGCCTAAGATTGAGCATCAATGGGTTAGACATAGGATTTGGAAACATGAGGAGAATGGAGAAAAGTGTAGAAAAAGAAGAGAACTATAGAAACACATAAATATGTGTAGGGGGTATGTATGTGTTTAAATTTGTATCTACAGATATAGATTGTGTATATATCCATCTATAAAGAGAAATACATGACACACAAAAGGTACTGCATTTTGTAACTGGCATTTAACTTTAGACTACTCTATATCCGGGCTTCTTAAACTTTATCTATTTGTAATTCCTTTTCACTTAAGAAATTTTTACAAAATCCCCAGGTACACGTATATAAAGTAGGTATTCAAATCAAACATTTATTGATAATATTGATAATACATTGATAATAAATCATAATTTCAGTTCACAGCCCCAAATGGGGTTGTTATCCACAGTTTAAGAAGCTTTGCACTATATCTACTGCTTATATTTTGATTTTAAAAGATTTCTCTTTGTAAAAGAGGCAGTATGGCATAATGGAGAGAAGACTGGGTTTGGGTCAAGAATACTTGTGTTCACTTCTAAATATAATATCCCATAAAAAAGTGGTGTCTAACATAAATAGAAAGGGACATCAACTTAGAAAACCACAAACTAAAATCATCTATGCTATATTATAGTTTTACTTCTGTTAAGGTAATTTCTTCCTCCTGATAATATTCTTTCCACAAGAGTTCTAATCTACTAAGTCCTGTCTTTTCCATGAAACCTGTCTAGAGTGACAGAATGTAGGCTCCTTGAGGGAAATATACATTTTATCCCTGAATTTTGAGCACCTCACATATAAAGGGCAGGAACTTTGGAGAAATATACTTAAGAGTTAGATTGATTTAAATAAGGTATTAACTCAGTGGAACTGATAAGACAATGGTTATCTAGTTTAGTATGTGAGTTCTCTAGTTCAGTATGATTGATTTAATCTTACAACAAATAATGGTTCCCTAGTGTTATAATGATTGCTTTATACTTAATATACTATAATGATGTAATTGTAATAGAGCATATAAACCGAGGACAAAATCAGTCAGAGACAGACTTCAAGATAGAGATCATCCTAGTGGCTCTCCTGCCTTCATCACTTCTCCCCTAAAGACCAAGGATGTGGGGCTGGTCTCTGGATCCTCCAGAGAGCCAGTCTGGACACTATATTTTAATCACCCCAGTGTGGGGGCTCTAGAAAGCAGGACACTTACATTTGGATGTGTAGACTGCTGACTGGTTGATTGGCTGAGATTGCTGGCACAGACTAGGAGATTGAAGGAGATAATAAAGAATTTGGACTTTATCCCTGGCGATTCCCATGGTGATTACTCTGCCAAAAGGAAGGCTGGTCTCTAGACCTACAGAAAGCTATCAAGACATTACACTCACACATAAAGAGTTTAGGGCAGCTAGGTGGCGAAGTCAGGAGGACGGAAGTTCAAATTTGGCCTCAGACACTTAACACACTTCTAATCTGTGTGACCCTGGGCAAGTCACTTAACCCCAATTGCCTCAGCAAAATAAATAAATAAATAAATAAAAAACAAACAAACAAAAAAAAAAAACATATAAAAAGTTCAATAAAAATTTCTTGAACTTAATTTCTTCCTTCTCTCAATTCTTATAGTACTTAATATCTATCATCCCCATATATCCATATTGCCTTTCTTAAGGAGTTATTTTCTTAAGATAAGTTATTATCTTAAACATTTCAAATTGTTTTGTTTTTGTTAAAGCAATCACGGTTAAATGACTTGGCCAAAGTCACACAGCTAGTAAGAGTCAGGTATCTGAGGTTGGACTTGAACTCGATCTTTCTCACTCCAAGGGTTCTTGGAGTGTACTGTACCACCTAGCTGTCTCTCAACTTAATTTAAAAATCATTGAAGGCTGGGGACCATGTTTTTTAATTTTTTAATTCTTTGTTTTTTCTACTGCCTTCCCCTTCCAAAGTATCAAATTAATGAACATACAAGATTACATGAAGATGCAAAGCACTTTGCAAAAGCTTAAGATAATATTTAAATGAAGCTATCCTTATTACACACATAGAATTAATTATTATAATTATTAATTATAATTAATAAAAATTGATCAGCCAGTATTTATTAAGGATTTGTTATGGATCAGATATTGTGATAAGCAATGGATTTACAACAATAAAAAAAGAAAGTCTCAACCCTTAAAAAAAAATTTAAAAGCTAAGGCAGCAATCCTATAGGTTGGAATGAGAGAAAGATGACATTCTAGATCTTATCATAAGCCATAAAACCTACTTTCCCCAAAATTTTCCCATATTTATCTTATCCTCAAGCATCACATGTGCATTTATATCACATAGTACATTCACAAAGCTCATGCTGAATAATTAGAAGCACAGTGGCAGTGTTAGGGAAACAAATCTTTTTTTATTATTATTTTTTTTATTTTTGAGGCTGGGGTTAAGTGACTTGCCCAGGGTCACACAGCCAGGAAGTGTTAAGTGTCTGAGACCACATTTGAACTAGGGTCCTCCTGAATTCAGGGCTGGTGCTCTATCCACTGCGCCACCTAGCGCTCTCGCTCTCTCTCTCTCTCTCTCTCTCTCTCTCTCTCTCTCTCTCGTTAAATATGTTAAAGTAAGGATGCATATATTAGATTATAACATATAGACCACCAATCCTGGTTGATCTTGGCTAGATTTGTGGTCAATGAACATTTGTGGTTTCACAACTGATGAGAGTTATATAGAATTTGGAGACAGTTAAGAAAAAAACATAAAAATAATTATAGACTTTGAAAATACTATCTACAAGAAAAGTATTGCTTGAAAACTACTGAAGAAAAGAATTCTAAGGGAGCAAAGCAATGTTTATTCAAATATATGAATTTTTTTTCCTATAGAGGATTAATTGGCCAACAATCCAACGCTGATATGAGGGGGAAAAAGGTTTTTATTGAAGACAACAATAGATTAGTTAAGATTTTTTTTTCTGATATTAAGACGTTGTTCAAAATTAGAAGTTACTGAGAGATGTTCTTCCCTAGAGAACTTCAAAAATAGAATAATACCGATGACTGCTTTAATTTTGCTCTACTGAGTTCAGGCCTGAATTAAATGACTTATAATTGCATAATAAAAGATTATTCAATGAACAATAAAGAACAAGTCTACATTTTTCCATGTGGAAAAAGATACAAAAACTACAAAATACAGAAATCAGAGATAGACCTAGAAAAGGGAAGGAAAACTCATTTATATCAAGATGAGAAAAATCATGTGGACAACAGCTGGCATTTTTGTGGTTCATTAATTAATGTAACCACATTTCATGGTACTGGCAACTAAATAAGAGAATATATTTCACTTTAAAGTAGTAAAATCAATTTTTTTTTGAAATAAAGACAAAAAGAAGAAAATGTCAGGTGGGGAAATTTCTAACAATCTAAAGAGATTAGAATCAAGGGTAAAATTACTTCAATTTAAAATAACTGATTTTACCTCTCAAACAAGGTAAAATGAATGTTATATTACAGAGTTCACTTAAATGTATATTTTATGGAAGATTGGATGAAATAAGAATATATTCAGCTGAGATGTTTCCTTTTTATTGATCGTAGAAAAATCAGCACCTCAAAACCAAACTGCTTCTATATTAAAGTATTTGCTTTATTCACTTCAGTTACATATCCCTTAAAAAAAAAATCGCATATAACCTTATATGTGCTTAAGTGATTTTCATAGAATATAACATTTTTCAGATATACTCCATCAAGTAGTTGATACATTCCTCTTTCAGATTTTTCACACCTGTAGATATTAGTCATCAGAGAGGAAATAAAGGGTAAAGGAAATGGAACGATTTATAAAGCCACATAACTTTACAGCATGAAGTATTTAACATTTGTGTGAATATGGTCTAAAAAGAGGCCTTTTATTTCTCTAGCTTCCAGTCTTACTGTAGTAGATTTCCATTTTTACAAAATGCTCATTTCAGGCATTCTGACAAGGAAAAAAAAAAGTCATGGCCATCTATTTTGGAAGAAGACCAACCTACCCTTATACTGGAAGGCTAATTGTTTTGAGAACTGGGCCTCTCCTGATTCTATTCCCCTTGTGCTTCCCAATTATATCCAAATTATTTAGTTAGTTTTCAGAGGAGGATACTCAATTTCAAATGCAACAAGTTTTAATGATAATTTTTTCAAGGGACTGCTTTTGTACACCAATACAATTAAATTTTTAAAAAATGTATTTATGTGACATTTTAAAGCTTACAAAGTGATTTCCTCATATCAACTCTATGAGGTAGCTACTAAAACTATCATTTCTCAAATTTTTCACATAAGGAAATGGATTTTCAGAGAGATTAAGTGACCTAAGAAAGGTTATATATGTAGATAAAGATAAAATATTAAGTACTTACTGTGAGTCAATACTGGGCTCACAAGCAACCCAAACATTTGCTATCCTTAGGAAATTTCCACTTTACTAGTGGATAATATACAAAGTGGCACTGGAAGAGAAGGGTAGAATGGTAAATTAATATGCCCAGTGGTGAAATGGAATGAAATGGATAGAAAGTATGCCTGAATCCAGGAATAATAAGGAAAAACCTGATTTCTGAGAGCTGAGAGTGGCTCAAGGTGAAGGTAACTGTTTGATTCAAACTATAATTCCTCCTCAAAAAAAGAGGAACAGAACCCCATTCATAATTTCAAAGCCAAATATTCAATCTGTTATTCTGTGTTGCTTTTTATGATAGGGCTTTAAAAATGTTATTATGTTTTTGTTTTCATTATGATTATTTTTGCAAATAAAATCAACTCTGAAAGTCCAAAAACCTCTCTAGTTTACAGGACATGTTGCTATTTTGATCTTTGCTTTACAATTATGTTATATTTCACAATATGCATGCTTAACACAGTTATGACATGTTATTGCAAGATAATAAATATATAAAATAAAATATAAAAGAAGTTCAAGAAAAAAAAAGATGAAAATGAAATTAAGAGAAAATCTCCAATTTTGGCTTTAAGGAGTTGATTTTGGGTCCCCTAAGTGTTATTTGCTATGTTTTGAGAACCCTATGTAATTTAGAAGAAATTAAACATAAAATGATAATGAATATTCCCTCCAAATTACAGCTTTTGAATTAAAATGGTCAAATTTGGATTAATGAAGGAACCATCCTGCCAAGAAGGGATAAAGCTGTCAGTAAAACAGGTAAGATAACTTTGGGGGGAAGGACAGGAGGAATAAGTTTACACTCCAAGAAAAAAGTAGACTTTAAAGGGCTCTTCAGGACAAGATTTAGCTTTTAAGGAAAAAATTATTTAGACTGTTCCTGGCCTCTGGAAGTAAAGGAATCATCACACTCATCATGTGCAACTGCTAAGTTCAGTATTTTTAAACAGAAAAAAATTTCATGTAGACTGCTAGAACTTTTGGACATACAACTTGAACTGTCAACCCTAAGGTTTTGAAAGAGAGTGTGAAGTAGTTTAAAAAGTATTAACTATAGAGTTAAAAGACTTTAATTTAATCCCGCTTCTGAAATGTACTAGCTATTTAGTCTTGCACAAAAGTACCTTAAACTCCTTGAATATTACTAGTTTGCATATATGTGGTATAATAACAATTGATATGTTATGGATTTTTTGTTCTCTGAATTTTTTCAGAAAATAAATTCAATTTATGTAGATCTTTTTATACTTCTCTGTGTTCAATAAATTATTTCTTACATTATATTGATATTCAATTACATTCATATAACAGAATTTGTTTGGCCCTTCTCTAACAGATGAGTATTACTTGTTTCTAATTATTTGCACCAAAAGAAGCACTGCTATACATATTCTTATGTGTACCTTTTTTTCTTATCAATTATGTTCTAAGGATATCAGTATAATAACAATCTCTAGAATCAAAAAATATGGATATTGTAGTCACTTTTTTTTTTTGCATAATTCTCCTTTTCAAAATGGTTGTACAGATACACAGATCCAACAGCAATGTAGAAGGGCGCTTATTTTCTCAAAACATTCATTTTGATTTGCATTTTTCATTAATACTTATTTGGAGCATTGTTTTATATGGTTGTTAATATCTTACAAATTCTATGAAACTCTTTTCCTATTCTTTGGCCTCCTATCTATTGGAGAATGATTTTCATTACTCCAGGAGGGAATTGTTATTATTTAATAAATTCTGTAAAGGATCCCTTTGAAAATTGATTACAGCATTAAAACTGTAATGTGACTTAGATAAGCATTTTTATATTATTACACAGGCATAGCCCAGGCATGAACACCATTTATTTAAATGTTTTTTGATTCTTTAATAAATATATACATTATATATATATATGCATATATATATAATAAAATATATTATAGTTGAATTTATATAAATATTCTGTATGATTTGGTAGATGATTGATCTGCAAATACAAATATTTTATGCATTTTGCAGTTATTTGGAATAGCATTCCTCTTTCAATTATTGCTTCTTAGTTTTTATTATTGTATAAAAATATTATTGGTTAAGGGTTTATCATATAGCCTGTAATTTTGTTGAAACTATAGTTTCAATTTGTATTCTTGCTATTTTTCTAATATTTTCCAAAGAAAGCAATATAATCTTCAGTAAAAAAGCATAGTTTACCTATTTTTTTATTTACCTATAATTATGCCTTGATTTCTCTCTTAATTTATTGATCTTGTTATATTCAGAGCTATGTTAAATAATAGTGGTGAGAGTAGACATTTTTGTTTTACACCTATATTTAACAGGAAAACTATTATGTTATTCTGATATGATACTCTTATTTTTAGATATAAACCTTATATGTATATATATGTGTGTGTATGTGTGTGTGTGCATATATGTATATATATATATACACACACATATATATATATTTTTAAAAATCTCTCTACTTTGTAGAGTTTTAACATAAATATTAAACTTGGGCCAAAAAAAGGCTTTTTTGTTTTTGTTTTGAAAGTTATTGAGCTAATCATGAGTTTTGGGATTATTTGTGTTTTTTATTTATTAATTATATTAACTGTTGTTGGGCCATCTTTGCATACCAGGTATTAAAATAACTTGCATTCCAAATTATTTCTTGTATGAATTGCAATGGTATGTTTGATAGACTTTTCTAGGAAAAATTGAATTAATATTCATTATGATTTTGGTCACTGGCTTTCCTTCAGTGCTTTATCCATCTGTGTCTTAGGTAGCAGGAGTACATTTGTCTCATGAGAAATATCCTATAAGATGTTCTGGTTTTTTCATTTTAGGTAGTAATTTATATATTTTTGGAACTAATGTTCTTCAAAGGTTTGATAACATTTACAAATGAATCCATGAGGACCAGACATTGTCCCACATTCTCCTCTTCCTAATACCTTTATTGTTAGTCCTATTTCTTTTACTGAAATTGTATTAAGATCCCCATTTTTAGGGGCAGCTAGGTGGCGCAGTGGATAGAGTGTAACATCCCTGAATTCAGGAGGACCCGAGTTCAAATATGATCTCAGACACTTAATACTTCCTAGCTGTGTGACCCTGGGCAAGTCACTTAATCCCAGCCTCAGGAAAAAAAAAAAAAAAAAAAAAAAAAAGATTCCCATGTTAATTTTTCAAGACATTCCTCTGCTTCATTATATTTTCAGTTTTATTTTATATAAATATATATAATAGACTATGATAATTCTTTTTATTTCTTATGATTTCATTCTTTCCATGTACTAAATGTGGTTGAGTTGATTTTCTTTCTTCTCCTTTTAAATCAGATGGCTATAAATGTATTAATTTTACTAGACATTTCAAAGAACTAGCTTTTAGTTTTATTTAAAAATTTCAGTTTTCTTTGTTTCCAATTCATCTATTTCTCCTCTCATCTTTGACAGTTCTTTTATATTTGTTTTTATGGCTATTTTTTATTATAATTATTTTAAATTTTTATATGTTGGCTTCCTAATTTTTAAAAATGCATATTGTTTGTTCTTTATTTTTATATTTATTTATATAAATATTTATATTTATTCTTTCTCTTTCTATTTTATTAATGCATATTATAAGCATGAAATTTTTTCCCCTGAGGATCATTTTAGCTACATCACAGAAATATTGGTATGAATTTTGGTAAGAAATTTGATAGAAATTTTGGTAAGTATTCCTATTTTTACTCACAAAATTATTGACTGTTTCTGTGATTTGTTTTTTTTTTTTTGACTGACTCATTATTTAGAATTTCATTGTAAAGCTTCCACTTGGAATGATATCTTTTTTATATGCTCCCTGTAATTTGTCACAATTTTGTTGTTGTGTTGTGGGGAGCTAGATGGCAAAGTAATTAGAGTACTAGGTGTAGAAACAGGAAGACCTAAGTTTAAATTCAGCTTCAGACATTTAGTAGCTATGTGACCATGAAGAAGTCAAATAACCTCTGCCTATCTCAGTTTTATCAACTGTAAAACAGGAATAATAGTACCTACACAATAAGTTTATATGAATATTAAATTAGATAATATTTATAAAGTGCTTGACAATGTGCCTGACATAACATTTGCTGAATGCTTTTAAAAAATTCTTTCCTATTAGATGATGGCTTTTATTATCCTAACAGACTTTTTACATTTATTTGTAATATCTCTAAGTGGTACTATACTACCTTTTTGTAAAGGTTCTATGTGATGTTGAAATATTTGAATATTCTTTAGTTATCTCACTTAGAAAATACCATGAGTCTTTTAAGTCTAGTTTTTCAAACAATTCATTAAACTATATATTGCCCTCTTTTATTGATCTTTTTGTTAATTTTACCTCTAAAGAGGCAAATTAGGAAGTTTGTTAGATAGAGAACTGGACTTAGAGTCAGAAAGAATTTAATTCAAATCTGGTCTCAGACTTTTATTATCTGAGTAAATCTAGACAAGTTACTTGGCCTCTGGGTCTGCCTTAATCTACCAGAAAAAGAAATGCCAAACCACTCCGGTAATTTTTGCCAAGAAACATCCCATGGACAATATTGGTATGAAATGGTCCAAAGGATCACAAAATTCAGACGTGAAAAAAGCAACTGAACAACAAAATCTTATCTAAAACTGAAAGGGACATTCAAATCTCTGTCCATGCTTGTATTGTTATCTACTATCATCTGGTAGTTCAGTTAATTTCTTTATGAATTCATTTGATAAGGAATTTAAATACAAGTTTAATATTGATGGTGATTTGTTTATGGTTTTTAAAAATACAATACCTCCTTCTTATCTATTTTATATATCATATATGTTATATTAATATAATGTTATGATATATAATATATTATCTATAATATATATGGTATACATAATGTTGTAATAATAGATATCACATATCTATTATAAAATATTCACAGTATATTTGTTTTTGCTTTTTTTGGGGGGGGGATAGTATATTTTGTTCCAGTCCCTCTTTTAATTTTGAGTATGTCTTTGTTTTTAGGTATGTTTCTTGTAAGAAATAGACTGCAATTTTCTAATCTACCCTATCAAATCTTTTTCATTTCATTGGATTGTTTAATCCCTTTACATTGATACTTATGGGAGTATGATTTAATATTTTTTCTATTTGCTTTTAATATTATTACTTTCCCCCAAAATAGGATTTTTCCCCTTTTTTCTGTAAACATAGTATTTGTTTTCAATGATTTCACTTTAATCTATTTCAAGATAACCATGTCCCTACTGGCTCCTTTTCACTTGCCCTTTAGTCTCCTTCCCATTTGCTACCCCTTTCTCTAGATTTAGAGTTTTACTTAACTCACTAGTTCCTTTTTTTTCATTCTTTTATCTAGTTATTTAATTCTGTACTTCTTCTCTTCTTTTCAATTAAGAAAAAATCTTCCTTTATCTTCTCCTCTTCTACTTTTGTTTCTTAGGTGTTTTTCCCCCCTCTTTCTCTGTCTCTGTCTTTCCATCTGCCCCTCTCTAGCTCTCACTCTCTGAGACAAATGTGGATAAATGACTTGCCCAGGGTCACACAGCTAGGAAGTGTTAAGTATCTGAGGTAACATTTGAACTCAGGTCCTTCTGACTCCATGGCTGGTGTTCTATCCACTGTGCCATCTAGCTGCTCTTGCTCTTCAGTTTTGTTTTGTTTTTTTAATTTAATTTTCCACGGTTTTTTTCTAAAAAGGAATTTCTTCCCCTTGCTCTCTTTATTATTTTATTACATCTATCTACTGTGAACTTTTATTCTTTAATTCATGGCACTTATACTTATTTAGTCCTTCTTTAATGTTTTTATCTGTCAAAGAATCAAAGTTTCTAAGGTAACTATTTTGGATGTCTTCTTATAAACAATATTTTATTTTATTATGGATCTTACTCCTTTGACCCTTTTTTTCTATTGTATCTTACTCTTAAAAATGCTGATTTCTGAATGTGATAGAGAGAGGGAGATGAATTTTCTGTTGTGACTGATTGTGTATTTAATTTTTAACTTTTGCCCTCAATGTGGTCAATTTTTTTTCTCCATTTGCCACAAAACTCCATCCTTGGTCCATGTTCTCCCACTCTTTATATGTCAGTTGCCCTCAGGAGCTCTGATTGCCCTTCTCCTATGACAGCATGGGTGGTCCTTATAATCAAATGGGTTTTTAAAGAGTACATGAAAGGTGTCCCTATTTCCTTTTATAGAATCTTTCTTCTGTCTTGGGAACATTCGTAAGTGGTACCTTCTATCCCTCAAAGGAACAATATTTCCCTTTTCTTTCCTTCTATTTTAGTCCCTACCTCTGCTTTCTATCCCATTCTTCTGTAAACTTTCTTCTTCCTGAAAGACTAATTGCATTCTTTATTAACCTTTGACTGACTTGAATACATCATACAATCTTGTCTCCTCTTTTTCTAAGTTCTTTTTATATGCACACCCATTTTTCCAACATCACTTTTATCTTAGTCCTGCTTTTACTTTTTTCTTTTTGTATACTTTTAGAAATAAATTTCTTAAAGCTGTCTCTATTGTTATTGTTTCTGTCCTTGGTTATTATATCTGACCATCTTTCTTGTATTTTTGTTATCTGTGTCTGAAAAGCAAAAAATCTTTTCAGGTATGGATTTCTATCTAGAATGCTTGAACACCTCTTTCTTATAAAACTTAAAGAACAATCTTCTTTCATTAATGGGTAAACATAGGTTTGTAGGGTAGACCATTTTCTCCATAAGTTTCCAAAACATATTATTCTATTCCCTCCAGCAGACGTTGGTGAGTACAGAAGAATCACATGATGTTCGAATTACTTTTTCTGAAGATTGTTCTCCTATTCTCTTAATAAATTTGCTCATTGTTGAATGTCTTTTGGATTTGGGAGCAGCAGTGTTTTTGTTTATTTTACCCCTAGAGGTGACGATTCTTTGAATTAATATTTTGTTTCCTATGCTCTGAAGTTCTAGACAGTTGTATTATTTCTTGCATTATGATATATAATTTATTTGTTTGAATTGTCATTCTTCAGGGAGATCTAAGTTTTCTTTATGCTGCCTGTATTTGATATCAATATACTAGTCCTATAAAATGATCATGTTTTCTTTTAATGGTTTGGCTTTTTTATTTTCTTCATTTGGATTTTCCTTCATTTCTGAGTATGTGTATTACCTATTAGTTATTATTTCTCTTTCCCTTTTTTTTTTCCTTTAAAGAGACCTGGCAATATGAATTCAAGTCCCCCCCCCCCCTATTATTCCAATTACTTCTGCTGTACAGGAAATAAATTCTGCTTTCATGATTTTTACTCCTCTCTAAGCCACTCAGGTACATTAAGTTATGATTCTGTACTCTTTTAGGAATCCAGAGGGTGTTTTGCCTCATCAAGTATTGATTTATTTTCCTTTTTCTTTCAATCTTTATTTAATGATATCTGGACTATTTTAGCTGATTCAGGAGGCATTTGTTAATATCTTCCTTGTTGGTTTATCAATAATTGAATTTTTCTTCCTCCTGAGATTTTTGGTAGTTTCAGGGTGTTTTTCCCCCTCATATTCTCCTATTGCTCATTTTCTAACTCTTTCCCTTGTGGTTTCCTAAAGATTGAACCTCAAAGCTGCTTCTGTCTCTTCCTATGCTGAACAAGTCACATTTTATTGGCCTCAATCTCTGCCCCAGGTGAATCTGGGAGATAAAAAATAAAAAAAATTAAAAAAAGAACTTGTGCTAGCTAAATCCTTGGCTCTGTCTCAGACTGAGGAATTCCTTCCTTCCCCTCTTCACACATTTTGCACAGATTCCCTCTGTCCCTTCATTCTCTAGGTGAGCTTTAGTACAGCATATATTAATGTTATAGTGTAATCCCAGTCAAAATGAGTTCATTCCTTTTGGTTTTCTCTTGTAGTAAAAATAGTAGTTAAAGGTAAAACTGAGTTCTGTTGCAAGGCCATATCAGTTTGTGCAGCCCTGCAAGAGCATAATAGCTAAGACCTGTTAGGGACTACGGATTAATCTAATTTATTGTTCATTGGATTGCTTTTTCATTAGGGTTCTTGGTAACCTAGATGATGAAAGCAGCTGAAATTGTTTAGGGCTTTTTTGGGGGGGTTTTGGCTCTGAAATCCTATTTTGGAGAGTTTTGGGAGATTGGAGAAAATACGGTAAAATGACTTAGCACTCAATTTTGTTTATCACATAACTTGGAAGTTACATACAGTTTATTCAAGTCTGCAATGTATTTTCTATACATGATCTTATTTAAATCTTATAGCAACTGCCTACTAGAATGTACAGGTATTATTATCTCCATTTTATACAAAAGGAACCTGAAACTCAGAGAAATTTATGTTTGCAAATCTAGTAAGTGTCAGAACCTGGATTTAAACTCATAGCTTTCTGGCTCCAAGTCTAGCATTCTAATCCTAGAATTGTTGTAGAAGTGCTTCAAAATTTCAAAACAATATTTATAATTGTTATTTATTAAATATTTGATTATAGTAGAAATTTGTTTAATTGATTTGAATTATTTTGAAAGCCTCGGTGATTAGTATAGTATAGGGAGCAAATAGAAGGTATTTTTTTTAACCTTAATTTATTTGCATTGGCATTTTCTTTTAGCACAAAATGGTTTTACATAAATGAAAAAGGTTTTGAATATCGCATATGGGAGAATAACTCACCTTTAGCCATTATGGTAGCCCATAATTAGCCTAAGGGAGAATTTGAGCTCCTATTGTGAATATATTAAATTCAATATTTCAAACATGATCCTCCCCCAAACCCACCCCACATGTTTTATATATAATAAAATCCTCACAATAAAGTTTGAGAATCATTAAAATCTGAATGAGGAAGACATAAAAGATTAATTGTGTTATTTTTAAAAGCATGGCACATACCACCCACAGACAACTCCTGGATATTCAGTAACTTGTAGTTTAAATATCTACCTTACTCCTATCTTTTTCATAATGCTATTGCTCATTTACAATTTTATCATAGGGAGGTCAAGGGAAATAAAAGAAAATTCAAAAGTAAATAAGAAATCCTGATGTCATTTCTATGAAATCACTTGATAAGGAAGTTGCCTGAACCTGGTTGGGTAAAATGAAACAGTGGATTAGAAGTGTTATCTATATTCTCCTATCCATTCCCTAGTTACCAAGAATAAAGGAGAAATGACTAAGGAATATGCTTTGCTATTTCAAACATATTTTCTCAATTGAATACAAAATGAGAGACATTTTTTAAAAGTCCAATTCTAAAGTGAAGAATGATTTAGAAATATAAATAATAAACTTGTAACAGCTAATTTTTGTTAACTGTATTTTCTTAAAACAGATCATACCCATAAGAGAAGCTTAGCAAGGGGTATAGTCTCACTTTATAGGGACAAATATGTTTTCAACCCAATTTATCAAAGATATGAAGGGAATATTTTGTGCTAGAAAAAAGTTTGGTGTCTTATAGAAAAACCCAAGTGTAAGATAGCATTCTCTTTTTCCCTACTGTGTATACCATAGTATTCTTGGATCCTAAGCAACTTCTATCCTTGCTGTTCATATATGCTTATAACACTGATGTATGTTTTCTTCCTGACTGCTGAATTTGCCCAGGGTATTTCTGAAGTAGCAAACTGCTGCAGTACTCTGCAAACTCAGCGGGATTCAAAAAAACAAAAGAAACAAACAACACTTCATAAGAATTTCCTCATCAGATCAGAGTATGAGTAAAGATATGGGGAGAAGGGAAAAAGAAAAGAGGGGACATGCCATTTAAAATATACAGCATGAGTTAATGATCACAAATCAGGAAACAGGGCTCCATGACACATCTGAAAATGAAAAGTGTGATCAATCTGAAGATGAAGAGAGAGAAGTTAAATGTTAAATCTCTTTCCACTTAAGAGGCTGACTTTTATGAATTGTGAAAACAAGTAGCTGTAAATCAGATTGGGTTCAGATCTACCCGCTTTTGGCATGAAGCAGAAACTTTGAAGAAAACATTCCAGTTCTACAACAATGTAAACAAAGAGAAAGGAAGATCAGTAACACTGATCAGTTATTTTAATTCTCATTATGGAAATAATAATGATTATTGGAGAGGAAGTCCCAATTAATTATCAATGAAAGAAATTATTTCAAATTTTGAAAATTATGCAACTTTTCTTGAGATTTTTGCAGTATTTAAAGACCAGTAATAGAAACCATTTGCCAAATTCATTTAGTCTCTGACTGAGGCACACATATGTGATCTCCTAATTTACAGCTTGCATGTACAGATGTTCACACTTAGTAAAAGGGTTTCTTAATAGCTTTTTTTAATTAAAAGTGTGTTGATAATAGGTGTTTTAAACATATCCAAACAACACAGCTGAACTGACAAATGCCCGTCTTCATGCCTCACCATGCCTCACATTGTCGCAATATTTTATAACATGCTTCGATTACAACTATATAGGATAAATGTTACTTTAAAAAAAAACAAAACAAAACCAAAAAAACCCCTCCGAATGAAATCTTTCATTATTTTTTCTCTCTATGATCTGTTTCCAAGTTGAAAAATTTAGACTGCTACTAGGTTTATGTAGCCGAAAGGAGAACCACACAGACGCTGCTTGCTGTCTGCAGGATTTTTTTTTTTTCCCTTTGCAAAACTTTGAACCCCATCCAGCTTTGACACACTGCCTCTTCAGTTAATAACTATCAAGTTTCCCCTTGTCTCCTGTCTACTTTTCTTTGAGGCAATTGCGCACTCAGCACCCCGAGATAATAACACACATCCATAAGATAAAAGCAATGGCATTAATGTAATTGTCTGCCTCTCTCTCTTTAGCCTAATCTTTTTTTTCCCTTCAGTTTTGACTGCCTGTGTGACACCTGTTTTTGTCTCCTCTGATCCTACGACAGGTTTTCCGCTGACAAGGTTTTTGCCTGACAGAGATTCTGCCAGACGAGAACATAATAAAATATGAAGAACTGCTTGTCAGAGTTTCTGCCAATGCTCACATGAAATAAAGAAAGGGGGGGGGGGCGCGGAACCTGATTTTTTTTTTTTAAGGGGCCCCTGTGATGGTCGCTTTTGGCCTGTCAGGAAAAAGACCTCCCCAGCCAATTTCTGCAAAACAAACAGGTGTTTTCTTTTAATGTTAGGATTGATAGGTTCTCTCTCTCTTGCCCATCTTCACTCTCCCTCCATACCATCCTCCACTCCCCATAGTGAGAGAAAAGGAATGTCTGCTTTCATAAATTTGAAGGTAATGGGAGAGTTAAGAATACAACTTGATCAAATGCAATAATACATGGAAAATGTTTAACAAATCTTATTAAAGCATCATAAATTTTAGCAACTATTATTACTATTGTTAACAGGAACTATCTAATTCAGGCCTTTACTTCAAAATAAAACCACCAAAAGGCAATGGAGTTTGGAGGAGCATCAACTAATGGTAGAAGAAACAACTAAGATTTAGCTCCTACCTATCAAAATAATACTTGACTTACTATGTATGTTTTTCTATTCAATCAAGGAAACAACATTTATTAAATGTCTGTTATATATCAAGCACTCTGCCAAATGCTAGGGATACAAAAAGAGGCAAAAGACAGTCCCTCAAGGAACTTACAATCTAATGGGGGAGACAAGCAAGCAAATATATAAAGCAAGCTATATTCAATATAAATAGGAGATAATTAATAGAAGGTAGGTATTGAAAGTAAGAGGATTGTGGAAGGCTATCTGTAGAAAGAAGAATTTTAGTTGGTACTAAAGGAAGACAGCATAGCAGTCAAAGCAGAAGAGGGAGGACACTCCAGGGAGAGCAAGAGAAATGCCTAGAGAGAAAAGATGGAGTTTTTATTCATTTTGCCTTTGTTGTTTGCCCTCTGAAAATAAATGAAAAGAAATAGTAAAATACTGAAAGTAAACACTTGAAAAATGAAGACAAAGAACTATCAGGAGATTAGGAACTAGTGAAAGTGTTTACTAATTAAGATGATAGTAAAAAAAACAAAACAAAACAAAAAAAAAAACCACAAAGCAAACTGATCACAAGAAAGCTAGGAAATTTGGAGGGACTGGACATGGAGATTCAGAAAAAATGAGTAATCAAACACCCATCTATTATAGTTTTAGATATTTCCTTTTTACACCAAGGTGAAAGTTCCATTTGTTTTCCAATGACACAAAAGTCTATGACCACAAAAACTCTGCCAATTAGATGGTTTTATATTTGCACAAGCTGATGACTCATATTTAAGAGTATAATAGGCCAATATTGTGGCATCTCTCATGCATCAATACCTAATAACAGCAGAGAAATGCTGCAAACATACACCCTACACCTAAGACCTCTTCTGGATGCAGATAACTAATCTACCATGATTCTTCAACCTAACTATAGCAGTGATATCTTCTAATATGAGTCGGTTTAAAAGTATCTCATTCATATGATCTCTAATCATAAGATCATAGATTTTTGAGCAGAGAGGGACCTCGGATATTGTCAAGTCTAATACTTCATTTTTAATGAAACCAGGAAACTGAGGCTTATAGAGGTTAATTCAATCACCTGGGGCCATATATGGATTTAGTATCAAAGGAGGACTATAAACTCATAACTTTTATCTCCAAGTCCAGCACCCAGTTCCACTATACCATGCTCAATTATAGGTTTAATTTCAGAAACCACAAGGATTTTAAAAGGTACCTTTTACAAGAATACACTTCTATTAAAAAAAAAACTGGCAAGAAACAAAATGCAATACATTACACTATAAGTCTCCTAAAGTCTTATGGGATATGATTATAAACACATGAAATAGTTGGAGTTCGTTTACTGGACTGTTTTATCTAGTGATTTCCTTGTTCAGTATGGATAATATGATGGGGAAGTCAGCAAAATGGTACCTTTAAGAGCATTGACACTATGTTAGGAAGATACCCTTAGTACCCTTGATCTGCCAAATTCCTGCAGTTTTACCTGATGGGTAAAGACAGAGAATTTGTTTCATTTATAACTCCTCCAATTTCTGCTCTGCTTAACCTGGTGAACTCCCGTTAATTAAGATGTTCCTATAAACAATTAAGCTTCCTGTAGGATCGTTAGCAAGATATAAAAATTTATGATGTAATAAAATGTAATAAAATGATAAAGTGGTTAGCCCATCAAAGCACTTCATAAGCAGCATTAGAGGTGTTGAAACAGGCAAATGTGGCTTCAACTTTTGTCTATAACCCTAACAACTCTGGGAAATGGACATTATGACTCAAGAAGTCAGTAGCCCTGACCTGTTGTAGAACTCTCAAAATGTGTATTTCAGCCCAACCACTTACTATTTCTGTTCAAACAAGAAATTAAATCACCACTTTTTAGGGTATTGGCATGCATGAAATTCAACCAACATCAATGGGAGATATCACCAACTCCATTCTAATGGAACAGAATCATCTGACTGATGTTACTGCCCAGGGAAGAGAGTTTTTCCTTAAGGATAAACAAAGAGAGAAAGCCATCAATTGTGTGAGAGAACTGGGGAAGAAGAAAAGAGAAATGATTCAAAATGTGTCTGAGTTCTCAGATTTAATATTGCAATCTAAAAAGTTTATAAATGTAGTGCCACTTCATAACAACCACCCCTTATTAACTTAACTGTTATTCATTTCAATATCATGCTAGAAAGGTATTATAACTTCTTCTTACCAATCTCAGGGAATCTTAAGAGTTGGAAGAGATTTCAGAAATCATCTGATTCAAACCTGAAAAAGAATCTCCTCTATTACATCCCTGATCATCAAGCATTCAATATTCACTTGAACACCTTGCTATGTCCTGTGCAGGCCATTCAACATTACAACTGGAATCATTGGGATATTTTCTCTCTTGAAAATTCTATCCATTTCTTCAAGTAATTCCTGTCCCTAAACAGGAATTCTCTCAACACAATCCCCCCAGTTGATCATTAAAATTTGGTTTAAATATTTTCACTGCCTCTTGAGACATTCTATTGAACATTTGGACAGTTTTAATTGCAAAGAAGGTAAAGTGCCCTTTCTCAAACTTTTATGGATTATGTGAATTTTTTCATCATGGAGGCAAATTAAAACAAGCACATCTCCCCAATGTATGATAGCCTTTCAAATATTTGAATATAGCTGTCATTTTCACCCCCATCTCAACTTCTCTTCTTCCAAGCTAATAAATAAATCCTAATTTATTTGCCCTAATCTTCAACCCTCCTAGACACACTGATCATAATCCTCTGAATACAATTCAGTTTGTCAATATTCTTCCTAAAATGTGGTCTCTAAACTTGAACTCAATATTCCAGAGCATCTGAGCACAACTGAGTGGCAAGATTATCACCTCCTTTTCCCCTTCCGATTCATACTGTTAGTCATCTACTAAAATCTCTACATCTTTGTTCAAACAAACTGTCCCAGAGTCATGTCTCTACAAGTGCATGACCCAGGCCTAGTAGGAAAATGGAATCTGTAGTACAAAACTTCCTAGTCATGTCAATGATGCAGAGTAAATGGCTATTTCCTTGGAAGCAACTCAAATATGTAAAACAGAGCAAAGAGATGGGAGGAAAAACAAGAATTCAAGTAGGTGTCCTACAAAAAACATGAAACACCAAGCAAATGTGGAAGTTAAAAATATATATACAACATCAAGAAATGTGGGGAGGCGATGTATTTGATTCATTCATCAAATACAAAAAAGTAGTATTTGTGGAGTTACCTATTTAAAAACTATCAGCTGTGGTCAGGGGAGTAAAAAAGAATTAGTTTAAAAATGGCATCATGCCCCTAGGTCAAGCAGAGAAGGGTTCCTCCCCTGTCAGGCCAGAAAACAACTCTTTTGTTGCTTTTTAACATAAAAGTAAGCCAAAAGAAAAGAAACCGGACTTTGGCTGCAAAAGTACACTAACGCAGATGTCTCTCTGGAGCTGCGTCAGCAGCTAAAAATTAATTTATTTGGCTAGATGAAGGCTGTATTTTTTCCCCTTCAAATTGCTCTCTGAGACTACAGGGTAGTTGGAGTGAGAGTAGAGAAGGTCTACAGAGTAGGAAAATTCTTTTACAGAAAGCATCATTCCCTAATCCTCTTAAAACACTGGGTCCTCACCCCAGCCTACTCAAATCTTCACATGTAAGGAAAAAGAGTTTCTTATGGTCCCAGGAAAAAAAAAAAAACAACATACTTATTTCTAGTCAAAATTTAGTAGTTGTAAATTGTGAACAAAATATTTTACCTCTCTGAGGCTTAGGTAGCTCATCAGTAACAAAAGAATAATAATATTTGTATTAAAAGAATCACAACAGGGTTGTTGTGAAGAAAGAACTCTGTAAGTCTTAAAGCACTATTTATGTGGGAGGTATAACTGTTATAATAACTGTGACCATTACATTGCTAGATTAACTAGATTAATTTTGCAATAACTAAACTCTGGATTTGATTTAGTCTCTATGTGAGGGGAAAAAATGCATGTGGGGAAGGACTTAAATTGGAAGTGGGAACACAGTAATGTAATTCTGAAAGTCTTAAGTGATGTTTAGAGACTTTTTCTTCTCCAATAGAAACAAGCTCATCAGTGAAAAGAGTCCACAACTCAGTTCTAGGAAGAGTAACAGACTGATAGCATTATCTTTCTTTTTTTCCTTTCTTCCTGTTCCAGCATTCTTACTCCCTCTTGTCCCTCTCATGTCAACTTTACAAATTATCATATAATAAATGCTGCTCAGTCACTTGGAATACATGAAGTCACAGTAATGTCATGCCTCCAGACTTGTGATAGAGGACTCTTTATTGTGGGAGACCACGTAGGCAGGATTGGCAGGTAGAAAAGGAAATCTTTGCTTTATTTCTATTGATTGTTGACTTTATATTTAGTAAGTAAAGGGAATATTATGCAGACAATAGTGGGAGAAGAGGGCAACATTTTTACAAGCAAAGCAAACCTATTGTGTAAAAATTATTTTGAGGAATTCATAAGCAACAGACTTTGAAAGGATTTAAGAATCAAGAAAAAGCTTTCCATACTTACACCTACCAAAAAAATTCTAGATTTTATTCTGAACTAGTAAAAATCTCTATCAAGGTACATCGATTCAGATGTATTAATGAAAAAAGTTAATGAAACACCCAAAGCCTATGGTTCCAGAAATGGAATTGGCACCATTGAGAAATTTTACCATATACTGCTTAGAATGAAAGATGCAAATCTAACCCAACTGTATACTAAGTTTAACTAAGTTCTTTTCTTGAACATGATGATAAAGACTGCTGGACAAGATGCTCCAGTATTTAAACAGTGAAGTTCAATAGAACCCAGAAGAAAGAGCTGAAAAATCTAAAATCTAAAATCCAAGTAACATTTGAATCTAAGGATAATCCAAAGTCCATGAGTTATACAATGCTAAAATCAGATATGAAATTGCTTCCTACATAGTTGTCCATTACTTAGGGTAGAATGGACACAGACACTGAATACATTGCCTTGCTAAAGGTAACTTACAATTGAATTGTCTGGAAAATATGTCTAAGATGACTTGCAATACTAAAACCACAGCCTTTGTTAAGATGCCACTTTCATTTCTATAATATAATTTAGATAAAAACAGAAGGAAGAGTGGCAGGGGAAATGACTTGTCTTAAATAATTTGGATAAGTGCATCACTTCTCTGCTTTAATTTTCTAATATAAGGTTGACCTCACACCCATGAGCTACAAAGAAAGAGAAAACATCTGTAGAAAATGAATAGGGAAAGTCCTTAAATGTTGCAGGAAAGGTTTTCCCAGAAATAACAGAAATATTAATCCAAGTCACTTGTAAATGAAATGAAAAATGCTACAATGATATGATTTGGTGAGGGAGGGCGATTGTTGCTTTTTGGCTTAATTTAGAGTTAGTTTTTTTTTTTTTTTTTTTTAAAGAAATACTCGGACACAAATGTTACAGTAAAGTTTATGTGATCATAGGTTAAAAAAAAAAAAAAAATAGACACTATTCTAAAGATCATTCAATCCAAACTGAGGGCCAGAGAGGTTAAATGACTTGGAAAATAGTGCAGCTGGAATTTCAAACAAGGTCCACTTATTCAAAATCCCAGAATTCTATCCAATATCCTTTCTAATCTAGCCTCTGACATTCATCACTCAACTGAAACAGCTCTTTTCAAAGTTAAATAACCTAATTATCAAATTTGATCATCTTTTCTCAATCCCCATCTTTTTTGTGACTTTTCTACAGCATCTGACATTGCTGAACAATCCTCCTAGATACTATATTCTTTCCTTCAACTTTTTATAACACTGTTCTTTCATGTTTCTCTTCCTACCTGACTGCTTCTTCTCAGTCACCTTTGTTGAATCATTATCCATACCATGCTTCCTAAGTATGGGAGGTACCTCTAAAGCTCTGACTTGGATCCTTTATTCTCTTATTAGATAAGCAAATGGGTTACCATGGTTTTAATTTTCATCTTTCTTCAGATATTTCTCAGATCTAGATATTCAAGCCCAGTTTTTCTCCTAACTAGTAAATACCTCCTGAAAATTTCAAAATGGATGTTCTAAATGCATCTCTAATTGGAATTCTTTGACATTCTCTATATCCCTTTCCTGAGAAGGTTGCCACTATTCTTCCAGACAACCCCAGTTTTGAAATTTCTGCCATCCTCAATTCTTATCCCAACATATCCAAATAATTGATAAATCTTGGCAATTTTATCTCCACAGGTACTTTATTTCTTCCCTTTTTCCTATTCACACAGCTGCCTTCCTAGTTCAGAACTAAAATACCTCTTGCCTGGACTATTACAATAGTCTTTCAATTGATCTAGTTTCTCATCAATCCATATTTCAAATAAGAGCCAAAGAAATTTTTACTAAAGCACAAATCTATCCCCTGCTTAGTAAACTCCACTCTATTACCACTAAGGTCAAACACAAACTTTACAACTGAGCCCCAACCTATCGTTGCAGCCTTATTAGATGCTACTCCCTTTTCACCTCCTCTGTGATAAAACCAATATGATATTTTCCCCATTCCTCATCTATTACAATTTATCCATCATTTATCTCTCCATCTAGCTATTCCTTATGTCTTGAATGCTTCTTTCAAGTCTCAGGTAACATTCTAACTTCAGCAAGAGGCTTTTCCTGGACCCCCTTAATACTAGTGATTTCTCTGTGAAAACAACTCCAATTTATCTCATTTCTATCTCTATCTATTCCATGTATATAATCTATATAATACACAATAATATATAATCTATAGATATATACATAAGCTATACAATGTCTATATGTATAATCCACAGCTGTACTCTATACATGTGTACTTTAAGGCTAGGTAGCAATGGAGGCAAAGAATCTCCTCTTTCACTTAGGTTCTCCACCCCTCCCCCAAATAAACAAACAAACAAATAAATAAATCTAGGAGGGGAAGGCCCTCAGGGTTTCTGGCCAAAGCTGAAATAATTGCTACTTAAATTCAATCTGAGTCTGATAGAGACAATAACAAAATGGAGTTGGGCCTGGGACCTATTGGTGGCTAATCAATGAGAATCATAATGGTTTGGTTTTTTTTGATGCATGGTCCTTGAGAAAGAAATCTTGTCAGTAAACTACAAGATATCTTGCAAAGTCAGGGATCCAAAAGAAGAAGGGGGAAAAAAGCTTTTAAGAGCCTCTGCAAGTAAGAATATGAGACCTTAAATGGACAGAGAGAAGAAAGGAAAAAGGGAAATAAGGCAAGAAGGGAGGGAGGCAGGAAGTTAATAAGTTTTCCAACTGACTAGTTCCAGTTTGTGGGCCATCTCTACTCACAAAGATTGTTTGTCCTTTGTTCTAGAACAGGACCATGACATTAAAGAGGTGATGTCATGATATGTATGTGAACTAGATTTAAGCAAGGAAGGACTGTGGAAGGTCATCTGCTTCATTTCTTCCTCCACAGCCATCTATGTCCAGTAGTAGCCAGAAATAGATCAGGGCAACTGGAGAAGGACCTGGATGCAGTGGGAGACTTTTTAAAGATAGGATCTTCAAAAGGTCTCACTTTGACTGAGGTTGCACCCATTCAGTGATTAAGGAGGGGTAACAACTGAAGCCTCAGTCACTTTACCTTAGTGATTTGAAAAGCTCCTGTTATTGGCAACTTTTTGGTAATAAGCCTCTGCACTTACCTAGCTTGGTATTTAGATAAAAACACTCCATCTAAAACTGGATCCTTCTTCAGAGCCTTTGCAAATGGGTAGGCTCTCCCAGACTATACTTAAGAACTAAGGCCACAATGAAACACTAGAAATGAAGTTTCATGGAGGTCTTTCTTTATTAAGCAACACATTAGGCTCAAATAACCAGCAATGATAGTTTAAGGATGATAAAATTACTCATTGTTATAACAATAAGACATGTAATAAGTCAAAATTATTAGTTTTATTTTAGTATTATCAAAACTTACTTTTCGAAAAGAACCATTTTCTGATTTCTCCATTAATTAATCAACTATTCCTTGTGAGCGAAAATTTATGTGTTCAAACATTGAATCTTCTTTAAATCTTGCTACATGGATCCTGAAGTATTTCCTAAAGGAACTGAAAAGTTATATTTTGTTTTGTCTCAAGAAGTGAAATGCCATATTAAAAATGTACTCCTTGATTTTGAAAATAAAAGTTCATGTAGACAGAGAATCTACATGCCATAACAAAACCAATCACATGATAGTTAGTCTCACAAATGATTATATAATGGAAACTCTTTCTTTTTGAAAGGCAGTTGGGATTAAATAACTTGCCCTGCGTCTCACAGCTAGGAAGTGTTAAATGTCGGAGGCTGGATTTGAACTCAGGTCCTCCTGACTCCAGGTCCAGTGCTTTTATCCACAGCACCATCTAACTAGCCTCTTCTTGTTCTCTTTATGAATAATCTTCTAATCATATCTAAGGCTTCATTTATTTTAGGCATGGTTAGTACTTGAATTGAAATCCACAAGGAAGCATTAAGTACTGTAGGTCTGAACATTATATGGCACAGTAGGAAGACTACTGGATCTGAAGCGTAGGAAGACTACTGGATCTGAAGCCAATACCTGAGTTTCAATTCTTTATTTTTACCTCCTAGTTTTGAAACTTAGATAAATAGAAATCTTAGAAAAATAGAAATTACTTAACCTTGCTTTGCTTACAATTTCTACAAAAGGAAACACTATCATCTCAACATAGTGTTGCTAGTAAGATTGAAAATCATGAGGTCAAGAAATTTGGGTTCAATTCCTGGCTCTGACAATTTCTGGGTATGCACTAGGCAAGTTCACTTTCTTTATCTGTAGAACAGGAATAATAACATTTCATTATTTAATTCATAAGATTGTTGTTAAGAAAGCACTGTAAGTTCCAAAGCATTAATCAAAAGTGAACCTTTATTATTGAAAAAGAATCAGAATTGTAGGTGAGCCAATGGAAATATGCAAAGCAGGGTAAAGGAAAGATATTGTATATAATTCCTAAGCCTAGAAAATTATATAAAATACATAACCAAGGATTTCCATGTCTAAAAAAGGAAGTAGAATAGAGAGAAAACAAAGAGGAAATTCCAAGTGTTGCTTTGAAGCCTATAAAATGTTAAAAATTAAAAAATACCAGAGGAAAGCTTCTAATCCTTTATGGATTATTTTTACACACACACACACACACACACACACACACACACACACACACACACACACACACAAACAAACAAGAATTATATACCATGAGATGTGGAAAGCTTGTGATCTATACCAATGAGATCATGGCTACATCTAAAGGTCACTAAGTTGGAAAAGGCAAGGAAAAAAGGAGGTCATAAAACCTCCACTTAACCTACAGCTTGTATAACTTAACCTATTATTAAGTGGATCAGGTAACAGGCTCAGGTAACATTTTTCAAAACATTTTTCTATAAAAACTATATATAAATAAAATAATGTTAAAAATCAGTTCATTATTTAAATAATTCTGAGTGAATGCTTTTTTTTTTTTTTTTTTTAAGCTAAAGAAATTTTTGGTAATGCAGGCACTGATTTAGTTTTCCTTTTCTGAGAAACAGAATTTTATTTCAATGGAGAGTGAAAGGAAGAAAAGCTGAGTAGTACTATTGGGCATTTCAATGCATATAAATGGTATGTTTCAATACCCTTCTATAGAAGGGTACGGTGCTAAAGATGGCATATTGCAAAAATACTGGTGAGAGAGGATACTATGAGAGGAAGGACAGTAGAATAGTGAAGAAGTCCCTGATTTTTAAGTCAGAAGACCTAGGCTGAATCATTTACTACCTATTTGTGCTTGGACAAATTGCTCAATCTCGCTGGACATAGAGTTTCTTCATCTGTGAAATGAGAGGGTTGAATTATATAATCTCCTCTGGTACTAATGGATGATGTCGTGTGTCACCATGAATGATGCCTTGGCAGAACAAGGAACAAGATCAACAGAGCCTATTTAGCTATGACACAAAAAGAACCATTTGATAACTCTATTCTCATATTGACATCTTCCTTTTGGCACTTCAAACAGAAAAGATGTGACATTGTGGAATTCTTTCTTTTTCAAGAGGTACAGGTCATTTTAGATTAAGGAAGCAAATATAAGAAAAATAATGGGAAAAAGAGGAAATAACTTATAGCATGGTGCCCTCCCCTTTTTTCCCCAAAAAATTCCAGCACTGGAAATGGAAACCCCTTAGTATATATTAACCCTATACCAATCAGTCAAGAAAAATATCATAATACTGCATTTCCAGGCTATTTTTTGACCTACACTCTTCATTATGGTTTGAATTATCAGGATAGGACAAGCTTTGCATTCACATAAAAAAAAAAAAAAGTTTTACTTCAAGTTGTATAACATAAACCATTCTGCTTCATATTAAAGCTTAAGAGTTGAAATTCATTAATGAAAAAAAGTAGGAAATTCCTAATTAATTCAGTGAGAACTACTCATTAATATTCAAATTGTTTAAAGGAAGTAATTTCTGAAGAGCAACCACATTCACTGAGTCATTTCAAAACCCAGGTGCTAAAGTACATAATGAATTAGTCAGTTACCTTTTTAATGTCTTTTTCAAAATTTTTAGAAAGCAGATAAAGTAAAAAAATTAAACAGATTTGTCACTGTCCTAAAGAACTAGTTTATTAAAAAAAAAAAAAAAAAAAAACTAGTTTATAAGCTCATTCACCCAGTCTGCATGTGAAAAATACATATAAATCTCACATATTTGCATATATATATATATATATATATATATATATGTATATACACACACACACACACACACACACATATACATATACACATTCTACACATGTCTATATGACTTATTTCATTAAGCCATAAAATTTAACTCTCAAACACAGAAATCAGGGATTTTTTCAAAAGGAAGATGAATCTAGTCAAAAGGTTCAAACAAATATTCAGAAGATTTAACATAGGATGTGGTTTTGAAATACCAACTTTTTAAAAGGAACACTTGAATTTGGGATTTGGATTTTTTTAATTTTTTGGCAATAAGAATTTAGAAAAATATTTTACTAGCACTAGAGCAGGTGGGGTGCATTCAGGGCTTCTCTAAAACACTTCTATGAAATGGGCTCTGGTGGTCTTGTTTCTATCCCATCCACTTTGAAATAAAACCTTCTACTAGAAAATCCAAGTCACATTGTTGTTTTTCTTTTCTTTCCTTCTTTCTTTCTTTTTTTTTCCTTCAGGACTTCTGTGTGTAAGATAGCCAAAGAAGACTGCTGTGTTTCACCTCAGAGCAGAAATAATTAGAGACATGATTTCAGGGTTTCTGTGTAGGGGGAGGGGACGAAGCAATTAGTCTGAATGCTGGGGGCAAGAAAAGTGGGCGCTCTCAATCCCACCGTCAGCTCAAAGGCTAGGAGCCAACCACTCACTGTCATATATGTGGTAATGAAGGAAAGGGAGAATTTGGTATCTGCATAGCTGAATGTACATATTTTGAATTGCATAGATATATATGTATGTATGTATGTATGTATGTAGACATGTATATCTGCGTGTGTGAGAGAGAAAGAGGGAGAAGAGAAGAGAGGTAGGAGAGAAGAGAAAAGAGGTAGAAGAGAAGAAGAGTGAAAGGGGAATAAAGAAACAGAGAGAGAGAAAGAAAGATTGATTAAATCTTTTTTCACTTTTATTGATCAAATCTGAGAAAATACATATTAACTATAATGTGCAAACAAAATTACTATGCATGATGTGCCAAATATAAGGTTTTTTATAACAAAAAATGTAAGGGAAAGTCTGCAAGTGTTATATGCCTCATGCATAATCTTATAAGTAGTCACTCTCTGAGTAATAATTTATGCCATAGGAGACTTTTTTCTTGTTAATTTATTTATATCTTTTCTAGTGCAACTTCCATAGATGAAACTGGAATAGAAAACAACAACAAAACTGTGGAATAGTAAGTTTTTTTGTCTTTTACAGTGGAGAGAGGAATGCTGTATGCTAATGAATGAAAAAAAGTTGTGGGGAGATAGAGCAAATGATTTAGTTTCAATGCTGACAGTACTGTAGTTGATCTTCTTCTCCAACTACTAAATGTGGCCATTTGCCACAAGATATTCAGTTTTTATAAAATAAGACATTTTTGGTCAATTGTCATGGCTTGATGCTTAAGCAAAATTAATAAACTAGATTGAGGAGAAAGGGCAGTAGGGAAAGCAATAGATACATTAATTCATTCAAACTAGGAGGGGAACCACTAAGTAAAATATCACTTAAAATAAACTAATGACAACCTCATGGACTGCAAGGATAATGAGCCCAGTGTTATTTCAGGTTATTGCATTGCTATTATGTGGGCAGAAACATGTTCCATTGCTGTCTGTAAAAAGGAATTGTGTCTATCTCTGTCAAATATTCTATTTCCAGCTCTGGCAGTACTATGTGCATATCTCCCCTCCAGCTTCTAATTCTTTCCTCTATCACTTTGTATTAACACGAACGAAGTCTCTCTCATCCACATATACAACAATATGAAATTAGGAAGCAACAATAGATGAATACCATTTTGAGGTTCTGTGTTGAGACTAGAAATCTTGTTAGAATAACAGGAAATTTATTAAAACTTCAACTCTACTGGATACTTGGCACCACAAGGGAATGAAGAATATGCCCACTTGGGGCCAATATTCTGGAATGTCTGGACTAATCTCGGGCATAGATTTCTTCTGTGAACACTATTTATCAGAATCACTCCATTTCTGTTCCTTGACCTAATCTAGGTGAAGAAAACCCAATCCTTTAATAATACTTCTACTTTTCCTGTAATGATATTTAATAGACTTCCATTGAACATAATACAATCAAGCCATGTGTAATGGAATTGTTTTGTTTACCTGGCATAAAGCCACTTATATTCCAGCCTTTTCTTTGTATACTCTTTCCTCCATATTACAACAAATTAAGGTTCATTTTTATACATTATTTTCATGGATACAGGCCAAAAAGATCCCCTCTGCTCTAACCTGTCTTTAGACCAGGCTCCTTGCTCCCCTATCCCCCAGTTTAACATCTGGTGGAGTGAATTTAGCTACTTGAGTCAATTATAAGGGTGAGCAGCCTCAGAAGTCTTTTTTGCTCAGGCAGAATATCTGCCAATTTCGCTCTGACATCCAGGCTTTGAAAGGCTGACTGTGGTATGTTTGAGTTTCCATCAGGCTGCTGCTATGTGCAATATGAACTCTGCAGACCAACCATACTATAAACATCTGGCCCTTGTGCTGAGAGCTGCTAGCATAGCGTTACTTCTTGGAGACTAGATTATGCTCTGTGAGCCTCACACAGAAATGGCAATGAATTGAGTGCTTCCACCAACACTTGGAGTCATAGCCATTAAGACTGGACTTCTTTATCCCAATGACTGTTCTCACACACACACACACACACACACACACACACACACACACACACACACTCAGAATCATAATCAAAACAGGAAGTAAAGCCCACAATTCCCTCACCATGTGCCACCCATCCATGTTTACACTGATCACAGGTCCTCAGGTTAATCTTCCCAGGCTGGAAACATTCACACGTGCAATTTACCAGTGTACAGCGGATGGCCTGAAAAAGAGAGAACAAAAACAACATTTAATTATCTGTCTGAATGTCTGCTTTCTCACCATTTAAAGGGGGCGGAGGCAGAAAATCCAACCCCTTTGGAATAGAAACACTCCTCACATTTTAAAGTAAACCTCTACCAATATAAAGACATATGTTTTAAATGAAAGTGGAGACATGCAAAAAGCTGAATTGTTGTTGTTCTTTTAAGAATAAAGGTTTATAAAATATAAGCAGATTTCAAATAGATATACCAACATCTCTGAGCAAGTTAAATGAAAAAGCTTGTTTCATCAATTTAATATATCTTATTACTATGCACACTTAAAAGAATATAAACCAAAAGTTTTCTTCCATTCATAGGGGAAGAATAAAGTATCAGATTTTTTTTATAGGACAGATTCCCAGTTTGATATACCAAGAACCCAAGAAAAAACAAAACAAAACAAAACAAAACAAAACAAACAAACAAAAAAAAACCAAAACTACTACTCCATGAATCTTCAAATTTAAGTTAATCTGCTTAGTTGGAAGGCAAGATTAAACTTTAAAGCAAATAACATACATAAAAATACTAGAGTATGACTCCTTTTTCCCCGAAGTTTATTCAAATCCTTTACTCATCTCACAGATATATAATGACACAAGACAAGGATCTGAGTGGTTCATGAGAGGTTTCAAGAAACTGCATCTATTATTATATCCTGATTATATGTAGTTCTTGATGTAAAAACCATTTCATTCTTATTTAGGAAATTGTGAAATTTTCCATTTTTAGGTTTTTGATGTTGATGACAATAATAATAAAACATAAGTTGTTAAAATCTTGCTTTGTATTTAAATCTAAATATATAGCTCAAAAGTAGTTTTAAACATAAACATTCTAAATATATAAGAATAAAAGTATTTGCTTTAAAACAAAGATTCTTTTAAATATAACTATTTTTAAAAATCATTAAAAATGTAACTTTAAAAAGATTATTTCACCAGTTTATATAATAAAGTAAGTACATTAAGTCAGCATAAGTGGAGTGTAACATATTTATGGATTTAAACTTATATTTCTAAACTATGCTAAAGATGAACTATGTTCTTCTATGTTCTTCCAACTACTCTTTGTAAATTTATGGGGTGAATATATATGAAGATTTCTAAGAAAGAAAAGATTTATTCTGATCATTCCCAGATCAAGAATCTGCTGTAAATACATGACCTACCAGGAAAACATCTCTCTCTCTACAACTTTTGAAGAAGTCTATGGTTACCAATAACCATATTGGTAGTTGTGAAAGAATCCAACCATTCTGGAGAGCAATTTGGAACTATGCCCAAAAAGTTATCAAACTATGCATACCCTTTGATCCAGCATTGCTGCTATTGGGTATATCCCAAAGAAATACTAAAGAGGGGAAAGGGACCTGTATGTGCCAAAATGTTTGTGGCAGCTTTTTTCATAGTGGCTAGAAACTGGAAGATGAATGGATGTCCATCAATTGGAGAATGGTTGGGTAAATTATGGTATAAGAAGGTATGGAATATTACTGCTCTGTAAGAAATGACCAGCAGGACGAATACAGAAGAGAAAGACTTACATCAACTGATGCTGAGTGAAATGAATAGAATCAGAAGATCGCTGTACCCTTCAATGCTGTATGAAGATGTATTCTGATGGAAATGGATATCTTCAACATAAAGAAGATCCAACTCACTTCCAGTTGATCAATGATGGACAGAAACAACTACACCCAGAGAAGGAACACTACTGTCTATCTAGCCTTCGGAATCTAATACTTAACATGCAACAAGAAAATTGGATTTACATACATATGCTGTATCTAGGTTATACTGTAACACATGTAAAATGTATGGGATTGCCTGTCATCTAGGGGAGGGAGTAGAAGGAGGGAGGGGATAATTTTGAAAAATGATTACAAGGGATAATGTTATAAAAAAAATTACTCATGCATATATACTGTCAAAAAATTTTTATAATAAAGTGACTTTGTTTTCAATTAAAAAAAAAAGAAGTCTATGGTTACCAACATGTATATCTATGTATGTCTGTTTATGTATAATAAATATTATATGCATAAATGCATGTAAACATACATGCAAATGACTATACATATACACACCACATACAGGTAAATGGATGTAGCTATTTAGGAAGGCATATGGGTACATGTGTGTGTACATTTATGTGTATATGTATATACGCATATACACATGTATTTGTATGTGTATATATATATGCATACATACATATATATACATATTTTATACCCCTCAAATAATATCTATATCTCTAAGCTCTATTAATTTACTCAACAGAAATCCTCATTTACTTAGAAACTATTTGTTTGTATTTCAAATATTTCATTTACAATGGATATTTTTCTATCAGAATGACATAATTCTATCTTCCAAAAATAGAATTCAATGTGTATATTATTATTATTATCTTATTGTTTATTAAGCATTGGTCACATTAGATTATAGATATTTATAGTTAAAATCTGTATAAAATATGAAGTTCTAGATCTCATTTTCTGATGCAGGAATTCCTTATTTTTCTGTTTCTCTGCTGTCTCATTCCCGAAATTTACCTAGATTTGTTCCCTTGCTACATAGAGAAAAATGTTGACACTTCAGGGTCCCATCTGAATACCAACCACCCAATTACTCATTAGCTAGGTAGGAAAACATTGTTGTATGTATCAGTAAGTAAAGGAATTAGTATTAAGAAATAAGGACAGAAAAGAATTGCTGACTCTAAAAGAATAATATATGCATTTGTGGATCATGATAGTTAAAAAAAAAATTTACCAAAAGATACAATGTTCAAAATATGTTCAATAGTTTATTGACTCTGTAATATATATAATATTGAGTCAAAAATAACATTATTCAGTAATGGGTCTAATAATGAAATTGAATTAATTATATATAGATAAAAATTTTAAAAAGCAGCATCAATTAATAGGTAGATAGACAGACAAAGATAATTTTTATGGTTATAAAATGCTCTGTATCACAAAGCATTCTGAAAACAAAACAACCAATAGGAAAATCCATATTTTTATTCTCCTACTTAATGTACTTCACACTAACAGTTCTATATTAACATAATGGGTCATAAAACTAAAATGAGAAACATTCCTTTGAGATCCTGTAGTTTTATATCCATGAATACCCAAAACCAATCACTAAATTGCCTAAAACAGTTTCAGGAATTTCAAAATGTTATTACAATTGTTTTAAATGAAAACTGCTATTATTTGATCAGAATCAACAAACTACTTATAAAAATTAGCACAGGTATTGGATGGGACAGATTGGCCTCTGAGAAACAAATTAACTATATTTGACAGCTTTAAAGTAAGAAAGGTCTGGCTTTATAATCTACTGAAAAAACATTCCTCAACTTTAAACAAGAATCAGAAAAATTTTCAGAACTAATAAAATTATTTAAATATATATGTATTTGTTTACTCTTTCATTCATCCATCTATCAATATTAAATTATTTCAATCCGATCTACTATATTACTTAAAATATTTTGGGAACTTTTAGTTAAAGCTTGCCACATAGCATATCTCAATCAAAAGTCCAATTCCTTTTCTACCTAACCATACTAACTACCTAACATCTGAACTTCTTTTCTACTGTAACAACTGAATACTCATGTCACATTTCTATAAAGGCCAGAATGTCTACTCGCTTTAAATCAAGACTTATATGATATATAACCATTCCTATAGGTAATGATATTTATTTAGACAATATTGTTTAAATATACATTTTAAGAGATAAGCTATTGGACTTCAAATGAAATTTTATACTATATAACATTTTTTTGAAACAGTATTGACCTTTGAAATACTACACATTTTCAACAAAACAGAAGCTATGTGATCAACTGTGAGCTTACCCACATTTAAAAATAATAAATCACCAAAAAGATTTAAACCTCAAAAATGTACACACTTAAAGAATGTGGTAGGGAAGAATACCAATGCACAAGCTTTCACTTTGGAAGTTTCATTCACTTATTAAGTGGCCACTGAGAACTTATTTTACCCACAAATATTGAAAAAACTGAACAAAGTCTGGAGAAATTTTTTAAAAAAGAAACTGATTTAAGTCTTGGGAAGTAATAAGCCTTATTCCTTCAAATGTTTACTGATCATCTACTAAGTAAGGAGAAATAGTCTATGAGATACAAAAATGTATATAATCCTGTCCTTGACATACTAGAGTTTATTATCTAATAGGACATCCTAAAGGAATAGAATTTACAAAACCCAAAGGAAAAGTGCATCTCTGAGGCATCTCTGAAGTACAAGAAGGGGTACCACAGCAGGCCAAAAAGAAAAGGCTTAACTTATGTACATAGCAGTGCTATTAGACCAATGATACACTGATATGTGTTATCAAAGGAAACTATGAAAAACTCTGGGGATTTTAATATATAAGGAAGAACTTAAAAACAAAGGTCACAATGATAGTTCTGAGGAACTTACAAGAGAATACAAAGATAAAAATAGAATTAAAAGTTACATTAGTAAATTCACCATATTCAATGAATCAACTTATTAAATTATTGAGAAAAGTTAGATCTATCATAGTTGATCATCCGATAATCTTGTTACTGTTCTCCTCGTTCTGCCCACTTCATTCAGTTCATGTCTTTCCAAATTATTCTGAAACCAGTCTGCTCTTCATTTCTTTTATACAATAATATTCCACTGCATTCATATATCATAATTTCTTCAGCCATCTTCCAACTGATTGGCATCCACTCAATTTTCAGTTCCACAAAGAGAACTGCTACTAACATTTCTGCACACGTGGGTCCTTTTCCTTCTTTTGTGATCTCTTTAGGATACAGATTCAGTAGTGACACTGCTGGATCAAAAGGTACGCACAGTTATATAATCCTTTGGACACAGTTCCAAATGGCTAAATCATTTCACAACTTCAGCAACAACATGCCCCAGTTTTCCCACATCCCCTTCAACATTTGTCATTATCTTTTTTTGTCACCTTAACCAGTCTGATACGTAGAAAGCGTAATCTTAGAATTGTCTTAATTTGCATTTTTCTCATCAATTTTTTTCATGATTATAAATGACTTTAATGTTTTCATCTGAAAAATGTCTATTCATATCCTTAGACCACTTATCAATTGGGAAATGTATAAGTCAACTTTTGAAACTGTCCAAAATAATTACAAAATAATAGAATATTCATTAAATAAGAGCTGTGTTAATACTTCCAGAGTCAAAAATGACACACTTTCCAAAAAAAAAAAAAAAAAGTTCTCAGTTTATTATACTCATCATTGTCTGGGGTGTAAAATAAACAATTTTGTGTTAACTTAATATTTCTTAATTGGGAATACAAAGAAAGGCAAAAACAGTCCCGGCCCTCAAGCAGTACACATTCTGATGAGACAGCATGCAACAAACTATGTGTGAGCCAAACGTAAGGGACAGAGAAGAAGGAAACTATGATTGAAGAAATGATAAGATTTTTTCAATGAACGAAATACTTGAGGAAAAGTTGTTACTAGGTTCTAGGATGAGTAAAAAGGAATTCTTAATGTAGAAGAATAAAGCAATGGAAAGAGAAAATACAAATAAGTCAAATGCATAACTTTTGCTTTTAGGCTTATTTTTGATTATTAAATTTACTGTGTTCTCTTCTCAAGCCAGGAACTGCTCATAATCCATCTGAAGGATTCTATAACACTAACCAAAATTTTTGCTAACCTAAAACCCATTTCCTATTGTTAAATCCTCTAAGAAAATGAAATCATTGGACACATGTCATAGTGAAATAGTACTGTCCTCAAGAGTCAGAAAGAAGCCAAGTTCATAGAAAAGAAGCAGGGACTCAACTGAACTCTCCTAAATTCACCTCCAAACAATGTTAAAATAACACCTCAAAATGAATTCTGAAGTGTCAGACCCAACAAAAAGATGATATGAAACAATTTTACAGCCTACAACTTAGAAAGTCAACAGGAAAGGTCTGTCTCACTGGGGTGAGAGTAGAATGTGGTTAGTCCAGCACAAGCTGAGTCTAGCAAGCCAGCAACAGGCCATAGGGATAACTAAGCAGAAGTGGCAGTGGCTTCTGGAGCTCTCAGGACACAGATGCTAAGGAGTTAGACAATTGTGTATAAAGAGATTACAGGGAAACCTTTGCTGACATAGAGAATAGTATTATTCTGCTGCATTGCCCATACCTGACTCCAGTTCACATTTCCAGGGCAAAGGCACTGACCCTGGTTCTACTTCCAAGTCACAAAAGACTGTTTGTGGTGGTTCAAAGCCCAGAACGCAGATGAGAAGAGCAGTTACCTTGGCAATAGAGATACCCAGAACCAGCTCTGAAATCAGCAGCAGAACCTAAATTTTAACATGAAGCTAAAAGACAAGAAAATGGCTGGAGAAATGAGCAAACAACAGCAACAAAAAAAACCTGATTGTAAAAAATTACTATGGTGACAAAGAATAGCAAAATATAAATATAGAAGAAGAAAATGAAGTAAAAACTACTGCATTCAAAAGCTCAAAGAATGTGAATTAGTTTCAGGTTCAAAAAAAGGATTCCTGATATAGTTCAAAGAGAATTTTAAAAATCCAAGTAAGAGAAGTAGAGGAAAAATTAGAGAAAGGAATGAGAGTTATGCAAGAAAACCATGGGGGGGTTTGGCAAAAATTAATAGTTTAGTAAAGGAGGAGCAAAAAAATACTAAAGAAAAATAACATCCTTTTTAAAAAGAATAGGCAAAATGATTAAATAAAAATGCACATAAAAAAAATCTTCTGAAGAGATGACTATCTTACAAAATAAGCTGACCAAATGGGAAAATATGTATAAAAATACACTGAAGAGAACTCCTTTAAAAGCAGAATTGTCCAAGTGAGGGGAAAAAAAGTTTAAAATGAAATAATTATGTAAAAATTAGAATTGGCAAAAGAGAAAATATATTATTCCATGACACATCAAGAAACAATAAAACAAATAAAAAGAATGAAAAAAAATTAGAAAAAAATGTGAAATTGCTGATTGGAAAAATTACTGACCTGGAAAATATTTAAGAATTATTGAACTACCGAAAAAAAAAAAAATCTAGACATCATCTTTAAAGATACTATAAAGGAAAACTGTCCTGATGTTCTAGAATCAGAGGGTAAAATAGAAACTGAAAGAATTCACTGCTCACCTCTTCAAGGAGATCCCAAAATGAACACTCCCAGGAATATTACAGTCAAATTATAGAGCTCACTGGGCAAGGGAAAAATATCACAAGCAGCAAGAAAGAAACAATTCAAATACACAGTTAGTAGCCACAGTCAGGATAGCACATTTAGTAGCTTCTACATTAAAGGATCAGAGGGCTTAGAATATGACATTTCAAAGGGCAAAGTAGCTAGGATAATAACCAATTATCATCTATCCAACAAAACTTGAATATAATCATACAGGGGAAATAATTTACATTTAAATAAATTGAGGATTTTCAAGAATTCCTGAAGAAAAGATGAGAGCTAAGTAGAAAATCTGACTTTCAAATACAAGACTCAGGGGCAGCTAATTGGTCCAGTGGACAAAGCACCAGCCCTCAAGTCAGAAGGATCTGAGTTCACATCTAATATCAAGACACTTAGCACTTTCTATCTATGTGATCCTGAGCAAGTCACTTAGCCAAAATTGCCTCAGGGGGAAAAATCAAATACAATATTCAACAGGAGTATAAGAAGGAAATCATAATTCAATTCAATAAAATGGTTTACATTGTTGCATGGGAAGATTTTCCTTTGTCATCATTAGGGCAGTTAAAAGGATTTAAACATAAACAAAGGTTGAGTTAACTAGGATAAGAGTTGTAATTTTGTCATCATTAGGGCAGTTAAAAGGATTTAAACAAAAACAAAGGTTGAGTTGACTAGGATATGAGTTGACTTGGATAGGATGATATCTAAAAAATAAAATAAAATTAAGAAGTGGGAAAGAAGGATGAATTGGGAGAAGAATGTAGGAGGCAGTAGAACGGGGTAAACTATCTATATAAAAGAGGCAAGAAAGACTGTTTATATTGGAAGGATAGATGGGGAGATGGGGTTGGTAGATTAAACCTGAACCTTATTCTCAGAATTGGCTCAAAGAAGAAATTACACACATATTCACCTGAGTACAGAAATCTATCTTATTCTCCAAGGAAATAAAAGAAGGAAAAGTAGTAGTAAAAAGAAGGGCAAATCTGGGAAAACAATGCTAAGAAGTAAAACACTTTCAAGGCGGGGCAGTGTAAAAGGTGAGAGGAAGGGAGGGAGGGAAGGAGGGAGGAAGACAAGGAGAGGGTAAGGAGAGAGAGACAGAAAGAAAAAAAGGACAAATAGGAGGGATGATTGTATGGAGGTATGGAGAGAGTAATCATAACTGAAAAAATGTAAAACAAATTTCTCTGATAAAATCTTCATTTCTCAAATTCATAGAGAACTGAGTCAAATTTATAATATAAGTCATTCCTCATTTGATAGTCAAAGAATATGGCAGTTTTCAAACAAAGAAATCAAAACTACAGGCAAAAAAATGCTGTAAAACACTATTGATTAAAGACATGTAAATTAAAACAACTCAGGTACTGCCTCATATCTAACAAATTAGCTAGTATGACAAAAAAGGAAGGAAGGAAGGAAGGAAGGAAGGAAGGAAGGAAGGAAGGAAGGAAGGAAGGAAGGAAGGAAGGAAGGAAGGAAGGAAGGAAGGAAGGAAGGAAGGAAGGAAGGAAGGAAGGAAGGAAGGAAGGAAGGAAGGAAGGAAGGAAGGAAGGAAGGAAGGAAGGAAGGAAGGAAGGAAGGAAGGAAGGAAGGAAGGAAGGAAGGAAGGAAGGAAGGAAGGAAGGAAGGAAGGAAGGAAGGAAGGAAGGAAGGAAGGAAGGAAGGAAGGAAGGAAGGAAGGAAGGAAGGAAGGAAGGAAGGAAGGAAGGAAGGAAGGAAGGAAGGAAGGAAGGAAGGAAGGAAGGAAGGAAGGAAGGAAGGAAGGAAGGAAGGAAGGAAGGAAGGAAGGAAGGAAGGAAGGAAGGAAGGAAGGAAGGAAGGAAGGAAGGAAGGAAGGAAGGAAGGAAGGAAGGAAGGAAGGAAGGAAGGAAGGAAGGAAGGAAGGAAGGAAGGAAGGAAGGAAGGAAGGAAGGAAGGAAGGAAGGAAGGAAGGAAGGAAGGAAGGAAGGAAGGAAAAAAGTGATAGATTTTGAAAGGGTTGTGGGAAAATTGGGACACTGATATCACTGTTGGGGGAGTTATGAACTGATTCACCCATTCTGCAGAGCAATTTGAAACTGTGCCCAAAAACTTATGACCAAATTATAATATAAGATTGGGATGGAATATTATTGTGTTATATGAAATGACAATCAGGATAATTAAAAAAAAAACCAAAAAAAAACCTAGCAAAACTTGCAAGAACTGATGCAAGACTTCCAGCCAAGATGGCAACGTGGAGGCAGACAGCTGCTTGAGCTCCTCATTTTCTCTCAGAACTTACTTCATGACAAGCCTCAGACTTAATGCTTGACCCAGAAAGAAATCCACAAATAATCACCAAGAGAAGACATCCTTGAAAGTCGCCAGAAAAGGTCTGTGTTTGTGCGCAGACTGAGGGCAGGCAAGCCAGAGCAAGACAGGCAGCTCACACAGCTCAGACCGGAGGGGGAGGGGTACCATCTCTGCTGTTTCTGCGAAAAAAGCCTTTTTCCCCAGCGTGGATACTCCGTCTTGGCAGCAAGCCAGGAGCATCACAGAGGTGTAAACACCGGAGGTGAAGATTAAAAGCCCAGAAAGCCAGCGTCTCTCAGAACCCGGCTACCCCCAACCCCCACCTGGAGTGGCTCAGTGCATTCTCAGAGCACAGACTCAGTACAGTCATTGCTGTTCTGTTAGTAGCTCTCTGCTGCCCTACCCCCGTCTGTAGAGGAAGCCCATTAATCCATACAGCCCCATCCGCTGCAAAACAGACCAATTGTTTCTCTTGTCAGTTTGTTTTCTTCGATTCCTACTCTGACAAAATGAACAAAAAATTCAAAAGGGCTCTAACCATTGACAGATTCTGTGTGGAGAGGGAGCAGACTTCGAATGCTGAGGAGACTAGGAACAGACTGTCCCCAGATGTATCCCCTAAGAGGGATATGAGCTGCTCCTCAATACAAAAGAATCTCATAGAGGAAATCAAAAAGGCTCTCACAAGAGAGCTGGAAGAGAAATTGGAAAAGGAAAGGGAAGCTTGGCAAGAGAGCCTGGAGAAGTCATCCCATGCATTCAAAGACAGAGTGGATAAAGAAATCAAATCATTGAGAAACAATATTAGTGAGCTGGAAAAGGTAAACAACTACAAGGAAAACAGGATTAGTGAGCTGGAAAAAGAAAACAGCTCCCTAAAAAATAAAATGGATAAAATGGAAAAAAAATTCCATAGAAGATAAAAACTCAATTGGACAATTACAAAGAGATATAAAAAAAGTGAGTGAAGAAAATACATCATTGAAAATTAGACTGGAACAAGTAGAAATGAATGACTCAAGGAGAAACCAAGAGGTAGTCAAGCAAAACCAGAGAAATGAAACAATTGAAAAGAATGTCAAGTACCTTTCTAGAAAGACAACTGACCTGGAAAACAGATCCAGGAGAGACAATTTGAGAATAATCGGACTCCCTGAAAAATGTGAGGAAAAAAAGAGCTTGGACACCATTTTCGAGGAAATTATCAAAGAGAACTGCCCAGACATTCTGGAAACAGAGGGTAAAATAGATATTGAAAAAATTCATCGATCACCTACTGAAAGGGACCCTAAAATCAAAACGCCAAGAAATATAGTGGCCAAGTTCAAGAACCATCAGACAAAGGAAAAGATATTGGAAGCTGCTAGAAAAAAGCAATTCAGATATGGAGGATCCACAATAAGGATAAGCCAGGATCTAGCAGTGTCCACATTAAAAGAACGCAGGGCCTGGAACATGATATTCCGAAAGGCTAAGGAACTTGGTATGCAGCCAAGAATAACTTACCCAGCAAGAATGAGCATCGTTTTCCAGGGAAGAAGATGGACATTTAACGAAATAAATGAATTCCATCTATTTTTGATGAAAAAACCAGACCTACATAAAAGGTTTGATCTTCAAATACAGAACTCAAGAGATCTCTAAAAAGGTAAAAAGAAATCTTGAGAACTATATTTCTGCCAAAAAAATATGTAAAGAACATATGTACAATTTGTCTTAGAAACTAGAGATGGAAAGGAAATTATATCATAAAAAAGTGTAAAGTGGTGGTACTACATCTCATGAAGAGGCAAAGGTAACCTATTATATCTGAGAGAAAGAAAGGAGGGAGATGAACATAGTGTGTATCAATAGACATATTTGATTTATGGTGAAACTTTTTCCACTTCATTGAAAAGTGAAAGGGAAGGAGTAAGGGGTAAAATAAGGGGAGGATCTTTAAGGTGGGGGAGGGATCCTAAAAAGGGAGGGCTGTGAAAACCAAGTGGTGTTCACCAGTTTAATACTGGGTAGGGGGGTAAGAGGGAAGGAAAGGGGAAAAGCATAAGCAGGGGTTAATAGGATGGCAAGCAATATAGAATTAGTCCTTCTAACCATAAATGTGAATGGGGCAAACTGCCTCATAAAGAGGAAGCAGTTAGCAGACTGGATTAAAAGTCAGAATTCTACTATGTTGTTTATAGGAAACACACTTGAAACAGGGTGAGACATTGAAACTAAAAGTAAAAGGGTGGAACAGAATCTATTATGCTTCAGGCAAAACCAAAAAAGCAGGAGTAGCCATCCTCATCTCAGATCAAGCAAAAACAAAAATTGATCTAATTATAAGAGATAAGGAAGGGCATTATATCCTGCTAAAGGGCAGCATCAATAATGAAGCAGTATCAATATTAAACATATATGCACCAAGTGGTGCAGCATCTAAATTCTTAAAAGAGAAATTAAGAGAGCTGCAAGAGGAAATAGATAGCAAAACCATAATAGTGGGAGATCTCAACCTTGCACTCTCAGAATTAGATAAATCAAACCACAAAATAAATAAGAAAGAAGTCAAAGAGGTAAATATAATACTAGAAAAGTTTGATATGATAGATCTTTGGCGAAAGCTAAATGGAGACAGAAAGGAGTATACTTTCTTCTCAGCAGTTCATGGAACCTATACAAAAATTGATCATATGCAAAAACCTCAAAATCAAATGCAGTAAGGCAGAAATAGTAAATGCATCCTTTTCAGACCATAATGCAATCAAAATTACATTTAATAAAAAGCCAGGGGAAAATAGACCAAAAAATAATTGGAAACTAAGTAATCTTATACTAAAGAATTATTGGGTAAAACAGCAAATCATAGACATAATTAATAACTTCACCCAAGAAAATGACAATAATGAGACATCATACCAAAATGTGTGGGATACAGCCAAAGCAGTAATAAGAGGAAGTTTTATATCTCTACAGGCCTACTTGCATAAAATAAAGAGAGGGCCAACGAATTGGGCTTACAACTAAAATTGCTAGAAAAGGAACAAATTAAAAACCCCCAGACAAACACAAAACTTGAAATTCAAAAAATAAAAGGTGAGATAAATAAAATTGAAAGTAAAAAAACTATTGAATTAATTAATAAAACTAAGAGTTGGTTTTATGAAAAAACCAACAAAATAGACAAACCCTTAGTAAACCTGATTAAAAAAAGGAAAGAGAAAAAGCAAATTGTTAGTCTTGAAAATGAAAAGGGTGAACTCACCACTAATGAAGAGGAAATCAGAACAATAGTTAGGAGCTACTTTGCTCAACTTTATGCCGATAAATTCGATAACTTAAATGAAATGGAAGAATACCTTCAAAAATATAGCTTGCCCAGATTAACAGAGGAAGAAGTAAGTAGTCTAAATAGTCCCATCTCAGAAAAAGAAATAGAACACGCTATTAACCAACTTCCTAAGAAAAAGTCCCCAGGACCAGATGGATTTACATGTGAATTCTACCAAACATTTAAAGAACAACTAACTCCAATGCTATATAAACTATTTGAAAAAATAGGGATTGAAGGAGTCCTACCAAATTCCTTCTATGACACAGACATGGTACTGATACCTAAACCAGGTAGATCGAAAACTGAGAAAGAAAACTATGACCAATTTCCTTAATGAATATTGATGATAAAATCTTAAATAAGATATTAGCAAATAGACTTCAAAAAATCATCCCCAGGATAATACACTATGACCAAGTGGGATTTATACCAGGAATGCTGGGCTGGTTTAATATTAGGAAAACTATTAGTATAATTGACCATATTAATAATCAAATTAATAAAAACCATATGATCATCTCAATAGATGCAGAAAAAGCATTTGATAAAATCCAACATCCATTCCTACTAAAAACGCTTGAGAGTATAGGAATAAATGGACTATTCCTTAAAATAATAAGGAGCATATATTTAAAACCTTCAGTAAACATCATATGTAATGGTGATAAACTAGAACCTTTCCCTGTAAGATCAGGAGTGAAACAAGGTTGCCCACTATCACCATTACTATTCAATATAGTACTAGAAACTCTAGCCTCGGCAATAAGAGCCGAGAAAGAGATTCAAGGAATTAGAGTAGGAAATGAGGAAATCAAATTATCACTTTTCACAGATGACATGATGGTATACTTAGAGAACCCCAAAGACTCTACTAAAAAGCTATTAGAAATAATTCAGAATTTTAGCAAAGTTGCAGGATACAAAATAAATCCACATAAATCCTCAGCATTTTTATACATTACCAACACAATCCAACAGCAAGAGATACAAAGAGAAATTCCATTCAAAATAACGGTCGATAGTATAAAATATTTGGGAATATATCTACCAAAGGAGAGTCAGGAATTATATGAGAAAAATTACAAAACACTTGCCACAAAAATAAAGTCAGATTTAAATAATTGGAAAGACATTCAGTGCTCTTGGATAGGCCGAGCGAATATAATAAAGATGACAATACTCCCCAGACTAATCTATTTATTTAGTGCTATACCAATCAGACTCCCAAGAAACTATTTTAATGACCTAGAAAAAATAACAACAAAATTCATATGGAAGAATAAAAGGTCGAGAATTGCAAGGGAACTAATGAAAAAAAGTCAGAGGAAGTTGGTCTAAGTGTACCTGATTTAAAGCTATATTATAAAGCAACAGTCACCAAAACCATTTGGTAGTTGATCAGTGGCATAGGTTAGGTTCACAGGGCAAGATAGTGAATAAAAATAGCAATCTAGTGTTTGACAAACCCAAAGATCCCAAATTTTGGGATAAGAATTCATTATTTGACAAAAACTGCTGGGAAAACTGGAAATTAGTATGGCAGAAACTAGGGATGGACCCACATTTAGCACCACATACTAAGATTAGATCAAAATGGGTCCAAGATTTAGGCATAAAGAACGAAATCATAAATAAATTGGAGGAACAGGGGATGGTTTACCTCTCAGACTTGTGGAGGAGGAACTAGAGACCATTATTAATTACAAAATAGAAAATTCTGATTACACCAAATTAAAAAGTTTCTGCACAAATAAAACTAATGCAAACAAGATTAGAAGGGAAGTAACAAATTGGGAAAACATTTTTACAGTTAAAGGTTCTGATAAAGGTCTCATCTCCAAAATATACAGAGAATTGACTTTAATTTATAAGAAATCAAGCCATTCTCCAATTGATAAATGGTCAAAGGATATGAACAGACAATTTTCAGATGATGAAATTAAAACTATTTCCACTCATATGAAAGAGTGTTCCAAATCACTATTGATCAGAGAAATGGAAATTAAGACAACTATGAGGTATCATTATACACCTGTCAGATTGGCTAAGATGACAGGAACAAATAACAATGAATGTTGGAGGGGCTGTGGGAAAACTGGGACACTGATGCATTGTTGGTGGAGTTGTGAAAGAATCCAACCATTCTGGAGAGCAATCTGGAATTATGCCCAAAAAGTTATCAAAATGTGCATACCCTTTGACCCAGCCATACTACTACTAGGCTTATATCCCAAGGAAATACTAAAGAAGGGAAAGGGACCTGTATGTGCCAAAATGTTTGTGGCAGCCCTTTTCATAGTGGCTAGAAGCTGGAAGATGAATGGATGTCCATCAATTGGAGAATGGTTGGGTAAATTAAGGTATATAAATGTTATGGAATATTATTGTTCTGTAAGAAATGACCAACAGGAGAAATACAGAGAGGCTTGGAGAGACATATCAACTGATGCTAAGTGAAACGAGCAGAACCAGAAGATCATTATACACTTCAACAATGATACTGTACGAGGATGTATGCTGATGGAAATGAATATCTTCAACATAGAGAAGAGCTAATCCAATTCCAACTGATTAATGATGGACAGAATCAGCTACATCCAGAAAAGTAACACTGGGAAATGAATGTAAACTATTATTTTTACCTTCTGAATCCAATTCTTCCTGTGCAACAAAAAATTCGGTTCTACACACATATATTGTATCTAGAATATACTGTAATATATTTAACATGTATAAGACTGCCTGCCATCTGGGGGAGGGGGTTAGGGGAGGAAGGGAAAAAATCTGAATAGAAGTAAGTGAAAGGGATAATGTTGTAAAAAATTACCCATGCATATGTACTGTCAAAAAAAAAAGTTATAATTATAAAATAAAATAAAAATTAAATTTAAAAAAAAAACCAAGAACTGATGCAAAATGAAGTGATCAGAACCAGAAAAACAGTATATACAGTAAGAGCAATACAATAATCCAAGACAATTCAGAAGAACCTAAGATGAAAAATGCTATCCACTCCAGAGAAAGCACTGATGGCATCTGAATACAAACTTTTTTTTTTTTTTTTTTAAGGCTGCCATTTTATTTTAATTTTCTTTTTCTTTCTTTTTTTTTTTTATTATATATATATATATATATATATATATTTTATAATATTATCCCTTGTATTCATTTTTCCAAATTACCCCCCCTCCTTCTATTCCCTCCCCCCGACGACAGGCAATACCATACATTTTACATGTGTTACAATATAGTCTAAGTACAATACATGTGTGTGAATATCATTTTCTTGTTGCACAATAAACATTAGAATCCGAAGGTACATGCAACCTGGGCAGACAGATATTAGTGCTAACAATTTACATTCCCCTCCCAGTGTTTCTTCTCTGGGTGTATCTACCTCTGTCCATCATTGATCAACTGGAAGTGAGTTGGATCTTCTTTATGTTGAAGATTTCCACTTCCATCAGAATACATCCTCATACAGTATTGTTGTTGAAGTATACAGTGATCTTCTGGATCTGCTCATTTCACTCAGCATCAGTTGATTTAAGTCTCTCCAACCCTCTCTGTATTCCTCCTGCTGGTCATTTCTTACCGAGCAATAATATTCCATAACCTTCATATACCACAATTTACCCAACCATTCTCCAACTGATGGACATCCATTCATCTTCCAGTTTCTAGCTACAACAAAAAGAGCTGCCACAAACATTTTGGCACATATATGTCTCTTTCCGCTCTTTAGTATTTCTTTGGGATATAATCCCAGTAGTAACGCTGCTGGGTCAAAGGGTATGCACAGTTTGATAACTTTTTGGGCATAATTCCAGATTGCTCTCCAGAATGGCTGGATTCTTTCGCAACTCCACCAGCAATGTATTAGTGTCCCAATTTCCCCACATCCCCTCCAACATTTGTCATTATTTGTTCCTGTCATCTTAGCCAATCTGACAGGTGTGTAGTGGTATCTCAGAGTGGTCTTAATTTGCATTTCTCTGATCAGTAGTGATTTGGAACACTCTTTCATGTGAGTGGATATAGTTTCAATTTCTTCCTCTGAGAATTGTCTGTTCATATCCTTTGACCATTTATCAATTGGAGAATGGTTCGGTTTCTTATAAATTATGGTCAGTTCTCTATATATTTTGGAAATGAGACCTTTGTCAGAACCTTTGTTTTTAAAAATATTTTCCCAATTTGTTACTTCCCTTCTAATCTTGTTTGCATTAGTATTATTTGTACAGAAACTTTTTAGTTTGATGTAATCAAAATCTTCTATTTTGTGATCAATAATGATCTCTAGTTCTCCTCTGGTCATAAATTCCTTCCTCCTCCACAAGTCTGAGAGGTAGATTATCCTCTGTTCCTCTAATCTATTTATTATCTCCCTCTTTATGCCTAAATCATGGACCCATTTTGATCTGATCTTGGTATATGGTGTTAAGTGTGGATCCATATCTAATTTCTGCCATACTAATTTCCAGTTTTCCCAACAGTTTTTTCCGAATAATGGATTTTTATCCCTAATGTTGGAATCTTTGGGTTTGTCAAAGATTAGATTGCTATAGATGTACCCTTTTTTGTCCTTTGTATCTAATCTGTTCCACTGATCTACCGGTCTATTTCTTAGCCAATACCAAATGGTTTTGGTGACTGCTGCTATATAATATAGCTTTAGATCAGGTACACTTAGACCACCTTCCTCTGAGTTTTTTTTCATTAGTTCCCTTGCAATTCTTGACCTTTTATTCTTCCATATGAATTTTGTTGTTATTTTTTCTAGGTCATTGAAATAGTTTCTTGGGAGTCTGATTGGTATAGCACTAAATAAATAGATTAGTTTGGGGAGTATTGTCATCTTTATTATATTCGCTCGGCCTATCCAAGAGCACTGAATGTCTTTCCAATTATTTAAATCTGATTTTATTTTTGTGGCAAGTGTTTTGTAATTTTTCTCATATAATTCCTGACTTTTCTTTGGTAGATGGATTCCCAAATATTTTATACTCTCAACATTTGTTTGGAATGGAATTTCTCTTTGTATCTCTTGCTGTTGCATTTTGTTAGTGATATATAAAAATGCCGAGGATTTATGTGGATTTATTTTGTATCCTGCCACATTGCTGAAATTTTGAATTATTTCTAGTAGCTTTTTAGCAGAGTCTTTGGGGTTCTCTAAGTATACCATCATGTCATCTGCAAAAAGTGATAGTTTAATTTCCTCATTTCCTACTCTAATTCCTTGAATCTCTTTCTCGGCTCTTATTGCCGAGGCTAGAGTTTCTAGTACTATATTGAATAGTAATGGTGATAGTGGGCAACCTTGTTTCACTCCTGATCTTACTGGGAAAGGTTGCAGTTTATTTCTATTGCATATTATGCTTACTGACGGTCTTAAATATATACTCCTGATTATTCTAAGGAATAATCCATTTATTCCTATACTCTCAAGAGTTTTTAGTAGGAATGGATGTTGGATTTTGTCAAATGCTTTTTCTGCATCTATTGAGATGATCATATGGTTCTTATTAATTTGATTATTAATATGGTCAATTATATTAATAGTTTTCCTAATATTAAACCAGCCCTGCATTCCTGGAATAAATCCTACTTGATCATAGTGTATTATCTTGGAGATGATTTTCTGAAGTCTTTTTGCTAATATCTTATTTAAGATTTTAGCATCAATATTCATTAAGGAGATTGGTCTATAATTTTCTTTCTCAGTTTTCGATCTACCAGGTTTAGGTATCAGTACCATGTCTGTGTCATAAAAGGAATTTGGTAGGACTCCTTCATCCCCTATTTTTTCAAATAATTTATATAACATTGGGGCTAATTGTTCTTTAAATGTTTGGTAGATGAATACAAACTTTTTAAAACTTTATTTTTAAAGTGTTTTTGTTTTTTGGTTTTTTTTTTTTTTTTTTTGAAGAGGGAGGGTTTGGAAGGGTCTATATTTTCCTTCACAACATGACTAATATGGAAATGTTTCACGTGGCTGTATAATCTACATCAAAATGCCTACTTCAATAAGGAGGGGAAGAAAGAAAGGGAGAATTTGGAACAAAAAAAAAATTTAAGTGAAAGTTAAAAATTATTTTTACATTAATAACTAGAAAAAAATTTTTTAAAGGAAATGAAAACTCCAGGGTTCAAGTTTTGCTTCTGTGAGAACCTGGCCACATCCTAAGTCACCGTTGTTTATAAATTTTGCTGCTCTATCTGTAGAATTTCTAGAATAATAATATAACAATAGCCTATGAAAAATGACAATGACAAAGTTAAGGAAACACTTTCAAAAAGAAGAACTCCAATAATCATAGAAATATATGTTTCAGTTATTAGAGTCCTTGTAAACCTCAGGACAAAACTACATATCTGAAGATAAGACAGTTCAGCTTCTGCTAGTCATGATGCATTTAATTTTTCAGCATATGGTATACACCCAAATAACATTTATTGAATAAATGATTGATCTGAGCATTTAATTCATATTTGCAAATATCAGTTAATTGTAATAGAACTCCTAAAACCACATTTTTCAAATATACATGTCTTCTATTACATAAATATCTTTCTAATTTCATTGCCAGTTTAATATTTCAAGGAATATACTAGATTTCATTACTAAATGGAAAAAAAAAACCTGAATTATTATCTCTAACTGGCTACTAAATCTACATAAGTTAACTGTAAATTTTAAAAAGTAAATTTTAACATGTAATCTGATATATAAAAAATATAGTGATGACTAGATGGCTCAATATCCTGCAACAAATGAAATCAATTTCAATTATAGTCATAGGACTGTTTTGGGGGTTTTTTTGTTTTTGTTTTTTGAGGGGAAGTGAGTTTCAAAGGAAGGGGAAAGTACTATAAACCACAGAATTGGGTATATATGTTTCTTTGTAAGTATGATTGGCTACATTTTCACTTCAGTAGTATTTTAGATAGAAAGATATATAGAGATATAGATATAGATATAGATATATAGATAGATTACATGCCTATATATGTATTTATTTATATAAACATGAATATATAGAATAAACTTTCAAATATATGAATACAACTCTCAGCAGTAGTCATTACCCCATGATCATAACCTACTATCAATCCACATGTGAAACACCCCTTTTAAATAATTTAAGAGATAAGTATAAAAATCAACAGCGGGATATGGCCAATTATAAGAGGAAAGTGTCTATGTTTTTGTGAAGTCAAAAAATAAGCACATTTTAGATTAATAAAAATATCAGCTATATATAGAGATAAATCACCATGCTATACAAGTTGTGTTAATAAGGAGGAAATTAACATTGATTTTACTTATAAGAAACAAAAACAGTTTTAGCTCATAGATAAAAAACAATAATTGCAGTTTTAACTTTTTGTATGTTTCTTTAAAAAAAAGAAAAAGAAAAAGGACCAGCTAGACAACTGATAATATAACAGAGAGTGTTCTTTTCAAGTCTATATGTATTATCCAATTAAATATAAGGAGATAATTAGTTTAATTTTAAAAAGCAATGAAATCATTATAATACCCAAATTACCTGGTTAAATCATTAAGTTGCTCCTCACAATGGTGTATTCTAGTTTAGTAGATTCCCTCACGTGTCCCTGGCTTTCTATTCAGCGCCCATCACATTATTGGTGCTCAATCAATGTTAAACAATAATCATTTCATTACACTTCAATGTTGGATTAGCAATTTTTCATTACCCTGATATACATTTTATTTATTCTCACTAATGTAATTTGAAAGGTGATAATGCCATTACATTTCTCTGTGGCATTCATGAAAAACAATTACTAATATAATATGAAGGGAAAGACATTAATAAGACAGAAATTTATAATGAGATGCAAGGAAAGCTGCAACCCTCTAAGTGCTTTTACTAAAGCACTGGTGATTCCTCAGAAACAATGAAAAGAATACAAAATGGATCCAGAAATCTACAAAGCAATTTAAATTTGAAAGAGCCTAGTGAGACTGCTAAGTGGGATAGTGATGTCATTTCATCAGTGAAGGTTATAGAACAACCAAGAAGATATCCACCATTGTCCATCTGAGCAATAAAAAGGATTCCATAATTCAAGTGAAAGTAACCTTCTTAAGACAAAGGAGGTGGCCTTTTCAAGAAGGCATTCTTCTGACATATTCTCATCAATAAAAAGAAGTTGATCACCTTGTTCAAAATGCCACAACAGAGAGCAATTCATCTCTTTACCACCAAGTCACTAGGGAAAATGGCCTTTTACCAAACATATTCCAAGACTTGTCTAAAAAATTTCAATGGCAAAAAAGGAGACAAGTTGCTGAGACACTGAGCTTACAATCTAAAAAGACACAAAATTATCCCCAATAACAGACATTGGCATTAACCTGGAAAAGACAAAAGGCTGATAAAACCCTGACATTATCATTTTCTCCACTGTCTCTTCAGGTGTTTTCCTATTATATCAAGAGGCTAAGAAATGGAGAATTAGTCCATAGGAATTAGTAAAAAGAAAGACTTGGCTAAAGGGGGAATATTAAAAATCAGGAAATTATTAGGTTGCAGGTAGATTCAAAACAGTTAGAGTTAGAAGTGATCTTTAGTATTTGTTCTATTTATATTGCCTATCATTTGAGTCTTCCTCTAAGTCTTCCTGTAAGTCTAAGTCTAGTGTGTCATCATTAAAGGGAGAAAAGCCAGAACAATGACTACAAGGTCTTTTCAAGTATAAAAATGAACGGGAATAGGTTATTTATCTGTGTTTCAAGTACCAGCCTAGTTAAATTTGGATAGGTTCAGCACCAGAAAATGGCTAGTTTTTGGGTTTTTTTCAGGGATCATAACAGAGGTAGTCTAAAAGGAGCATATACACCAATGAAATCATGGATCCTTGAAATTTGTTTGCTTGTACGTAGAAAAAAATTAGTTTTTTTACAAGTTTGATTGAATCTCTTGTAAACTAAAACAAGTGAATCTTTCACATGGAATATATTATCTAGTTATTATCCCGAATTTGTACAATATGTATGAGGTTAATATATCTACGCCATTAAATGCCATCTTGTCTTGTTCAAACTCTTAATTCTATTACTCATATTACTAGCTACTTTTTTCAACTCTACATCCTTAATTATAACTAATTTCTGTGACTTCCCATGTTAATTGTAACAATGACTTATAGGCCTGAGCCAAGGACAGAATCTTGCAGGATTCCCCTGAAGACTTCTTTAGGTAGATATCCACCCATCAAAGAACATCCTTTGTGGATTCAAGCAGCTAATGCCTCTAATGTTGTTACCCAGAATCTGTGACAGTGCCTTGTTATATGATTAAAAGAATTATGTTTTTTAAAAAAGTTAATAATGCCATTTTATCTAAAAGGATATCAGGAATGTTCAACACCTTTAGGAAATCTGAATAAACTATGTGCTTGGCAGTTCACCCATCTTCCTAAAGCCAACAAAGAGAAAGTTAGGATTTTAGAGAAAGCCAGATGGGGCTTTTTAGATTTTCAAAAGGAAGTACACTTACTTAGAAGAGAGAATAACATAAAAATGAGAAGTTTTAGAGATTTAAATTAGTTTGTAATGACCTAAATAGTATATGTATTGATATTTCCATATTGCCTTTTGCAAGTAGACTTTTTAATACCCATTATTATAAAAATAATCTATCACAATTACACAAATTGGATATTTGTACACAATATATGGGTTTCGTCAATATATTTGGCAGATATAGAACATTGGGTTAGCCTATGAAGTAGTATATATATATAAATATATATATATCTATATCTATATCTATATATATCTATATCTATATCTATATATCTATATATCTATATATCTATATCTATATCTATATCTATATCTATATATATATATATGTTTGTGTGTGTATATATGTGTATGTTGAAGGGGGGGAAAATGCATGACAGCATCGTTATTTGTTTTAAAAATGATTTTTCAACATGAAATTCAGCTCTCAGGTGTTCTATGTAAAGGTAGAAATATTGAAAGAAAACTTGTCTCTTTTCTTTTTAAGGATGAGATGGGGGTAGAGAAGGATTATGTGAATGAAAAAGAAAAAAAATGAAAACAATAACAAAGAAGCACTTTGGAGCATAAATATTTTTATTATACTTAAAAATAAGTTGGAATGAAATTGGTAAAATTACTGTTTAAGAACATGAAAGTTTTTTAAAAGGCTTATGAAAAAGAGGAAGGCTTCTAGAATAATTTGAAATTATACTGAGCATATTGACTAGGTTCATATATGTAGAAGATGTATCAATATAATTAGCTATGAGAGCTCAGAAGGATTGAATATAGTCTATTGAGTCAATAATCCATGAAAAACGAAAGATTTATTTGATAGACTATAAGTGGTTCATAAGAAGTCAAGAATTACTCCTGTCAGATCAAAATCCAGTCTTCATATGGCATCTTTCTACAAATTAACCAAAATGAAATAGTGTTTTGGGATGTTTGATGATTCAACAGTTAATAATTAGAGCATATAAGGAAAATAAATTTTTTTTAAACTTCAAACTTAATGAAACAAACTTGCAGATAAGCCCCTAAAACATACATTTAACATAAAATAAAATATAATGAAATTAACATTTTAAACAAGTTTAACTCTATAGACAGAAACTTAAGTGGAAACACACACATGTACACACTAAAGGAAAATAGAAATATAAGGTTTTCTAAAGCATTTAATAGATGAAGAAATTGAGGCTGACTGATAAAGTAGTCTGCCCAAGGCCATTTAACATCATAGGATTCAGGTCTTTCTGAGTCTTCATCAAGCATATCACCTACCCACTAAACATAACCTACCAGAAGTAGAAGAAATAAGATTTTTCAAATAGCTAATTATCCTTAAAAGTTCAATGTCAAGTTTCTGTTTCCTCTTTATCAAGTTGAATAAAATGACTAAAAATCACCAAAATTATCTGATGCTAATTTTAAATGCTTTTTAAAAAAATTATTATTACTTTCAGGACCACAATTATATTATTTGAGATGATGGGGCTTCTGTTCCAAACCCAATGGTTCCTGCTAAGCTATTTTCTTATCTCAAGTAAACAACACCCCCCCACCCCAGTGTTCAATTTTTTAAAGCTATGCATAGCACTGTTTGTGGAGCAGGACAAGTGGTCTGTTGAAACTTGTTAGAAAAATGAATTGGAAAGTCTCAGGAAAATAAGATTTTTTGAATTTCCCCCCCCTAAAAAAAAATCATTTGTAGTCAAAGAACTTGATTTTGGATATTAGTTGATCCTGGCCAAAACAGCTAATTGAAATCTTAATTTTCTGATGGTAATTTTTGGTTCTATACTCTAAATCATTAACCTTTCTTATTATCAACTTTTGATAAGGCAAGATAGGAAAAGCTTCAACTGTGTATAAGGGGCAGGGGTGTCAAAATTTTAAAAAGGGAGGAGGGAAGAATTCTTTTGCCAAAGTCAAAACCACTACAATAGATAACTATGACTTTGGTCCTCATTAGCCCTCTAAAAATATGATGGATATCATCCTAAATTTGTTGCCTATTCAGTCAAACTGATAAAGGTACATTTACAACATTAATTGACATCCATTTAAAGTAACTAATTGTATTAATAATTTCCATTCAAAGTGAATATTTTATGAACAAGATTCATGACAGTGGAGGTGGGAGCAAGTACTAATACAAAAGCTTGCAAAAAAAAATTGTCAAGATTAAAATAGTAAATAGGAATTATTTTTCCTGGATAAAAAATTTGATTTGTCACTTTTGCTGAAAATTGCCAATATCTCCACTTCAACATAAGGACAACAATGAAGAATATCTACTTTTTCCTCTTTTTATTTTGCAGGAATACTGCTGTATAAAATAATAGGTGGTTCAGCATCAAGGTGTATTAACTATTGACATAAGCTCTGTCCTTTTAACTTTTGCACAAGGGAAAGAAAAATTCCAATAATTCTGAAATAGACAGATAAAACTTTTCTCTGTGGCAAGGGCTGAGTACTATTATATGTAACTGCTTATTAAAAAAAGAGCCTTATTGGTGCTCTCTGAAGGATTTTCTTTTATACATAGCTTTATCCTATAATTTTGTCCCTGTTGGGCACGCTGCCTAAATTTAAACACAAACAGTCAAGCAATGAAGAAACATTAACACATTTACTGTGAACAAAAACTCCCAGTTGTACAGTGAAATTTTAATACATTTCAACTTATCTCTTTTACTAATGGGGAGAGTACAAACCCTGCAGGAATTCGCTCTGAAAACTGGTAATTACAGTAGACTCACTTTTTTATAATGCATATGTATAGTCAGATACAAGAACCATAGCTGCCCTTTTGATGTACGTTACAATAGGAATGTTTAAAAAATATGAAAATCTACAGCAATTCTAAAGGAATGCATTATTTCTTGGAAAGGTGTCCTTTAGTTCTGTAGACGGACACAAATATACATATATTTATATATTTGCTTTACATACCATGAAGCATAAGCTTTATCAGTAGCCTTTTTTTTTATTTGTAATTTTGTTTCTATTCTCAAGGTGTGATGGAATAAATCTATACAATTACTAAAAAACTAGTTTCCATTTTAAAATGCCATAATTTATCACTTGAAGTGATTTTTTTATTCTAATCCATGTTTACTTTCCTATCCAGTATTTTCCTTATGCATCTATTTTCTAGGTTATATCTATAATTTGGAATCCCTTCAAACCTTTATGCTAAATTAATAAAGAATCTTCCTCAATTTCTCATTCTTTGGCTTAAGGTTAAGCTTTAGCTTAAGAATGAGGGGTGAGGGGGGGCGGAGCCAAGATGGCGGAGAAGATACACGCCACTGTGTAAGCTCCTTTCTTCCCTCACAACCAACTAGATTTAATCAGCCTCAGAAATAGCGTTGGACTGATAGAATCCACAAGGACTGGAAGCACGACTTACCAGCTGAAGAGAATCTAGAGTTTCAGCAGGAAAGGTCCGCTCCCAGGGGAGGAAGAAGAGAGGCCAGCGCAGACGGTGGGGTAGTGGCGCACTGCGCTGGTTGCGCTGGGGAGGGCTCTGGGATCAGAGAATCCACCGAGATAAAAGAATCTGGCACAGGCTGTTAGCTCTTCTCTGCTTATAAAACAGCAGTTCAGAAGAGAAATCAAGCCACTTTAAAATTTAAAACTAGATTGGATCTTCCCAGATCCCAGGGGTAACTCAGCAGATCTCGGCACCGGGGGTGTGGCCGACATAGGCAACCCAGGCTTTTGCCTCGGGGTAGTTAAGAGATTGAAAAGTGGGCGGGGCGGTAACTCATAATGCCTGGCTCGGCTGGAGGCTGTGGAATGGAAGTCCCAGAGAAGCGGAACCTTTGAACTAGGGACAGCGGTTTCTGGCAGACACTTCCCAGTTTGAGCACAGGGGCTTTTCACATCACCTGCTGCAGACATCCACGCCCCACCGGGATGCATAGGCTAGGCTTTGAGTCACCTTTACTGTTCAGTCTCAACCTCAGGGAAGACGCTAAAACACAGCGCCCTCAGGGCACAGCAGTGCTGATCACCTCTGAGGCACTTCCAGGGAGGGGGTGGGGAACTCTCTCCCAGAGCTCTCTCTTAGCTCAGGCGCAGGGGCCGCTACATCCATCCAGTCTGGGAGGAAGCTGGTAAAGAAATAAATAAATAATTTCCTGCCCCAGGGACAGACCCCAAAAGATTTTTTTAAGTATGAGCAAGAAGCCCAAAAAACCCATAGATTCCTTATACACAGAGAAAGAGCAGGTATCCAACCCCGAGGAAGTTAACAGCAGAGAGTCAGCAGATAACAACCTAAAGGGGAACGATTCCTGCCCCCCATCACATAACTCTCTCCTCTAAGAGACTATTAAAAAGTTAAGAGAGTTTGAAGAAAAATGGGGAAAGGAAAGAGAAGCTATGAAATTGGAGTTGGAAAAAATAAAGAATTCACAGGAGATGCAGGGAAACAAAATTAGTGAATTAGAAAAGGTAAAAAAATCACAGGAAAGTAGGATTTCTGAATTGGAGAAGATAAAAAATTCTCAAGAAAATAGGATTTCTGAATTGGAGAAGATAAAAAAAGTCCCAAGAAAATAGGATTTCTGAATTGGAAAAAGAAAATAATTCTCAAAGAATGAGGGGTGAGGTTTTTTTGGTAATTATACATCGAACTCAAAAAAAGATATCCCTTACTAAAGTGTTTCAGAAAAAGAGGCACCTATATTATAATTGTTAATAGCAATGCACATAACTAAACAAAATGAACCATGGCCTTCATGTCAAATCAACTGCTTGGAATTTGGCATTTGTTTATCATTTAATTGACTAGTTTTTATAGGGCCTTTTTTTTAAAGGAAGAAAGGAAAAAGTTCTGTTACAATTTATAAAGGAGATGGATGATTCAGACCAAATGTGATATAATGCTATGGGATGTGTATAACAATTTTAATTTGTGAATCAGATAGCCATCTTGAAATAAAATAAGTGATAGAATTTTTTTTAATGTTCTGTGACTGGTTTATTGGATAGAGAGCTGAAACTGGGAATTGGGGGACAGCTAGGTGGCACAGTGAAAGCACCAGCCCTGAATTCAGGAGGACATGAGTTCAAATATGGTCTCAGACCCTTAACACTTCCTAGCTGTGTGACCCCAGGCAAGTCACTTAATCCCAATTGCCTCAGCAAAAATAAAATAAAATAAATAGGAGAGCTAGATTTGGAGACAGAAGACCTGGATTCAAATTAGGCTACTGACACAGACTGGCTTTGTGTGTCTAGATAAGTCACTTACCTTCTGAGAGCTTTAGTCAACTCTCTGAGACAAGGACTGCACTAAAAGGTAAAATTCCTCACAGAGAGCTCCCTATACCAGTGAAATCCCAAATCAGGTTCCTACTCTTGTCCCTTATTTCCTGTGTAAATTTAAAAATAGATTTTAATGAAAACTGAAATAATAAAAGTTTTGGAAAAGCATGATTAAGCTGAGTAATAATCTTCAGCTCAATGAACAACATAAAATAATACCTATGTATCTTTCCCTATAAATTTTATATAATAGGCAATTCAAATAGTCTAAATCCTCCTCCCCCCGCCATAATATGTACATTACAAGAGAGAACAAGATAAAAGTGAGTTGATGAATTGGAGGTTGAATGACATAGGTAAAGCATTTCTGACTTATAACTCTAGTAAACAATTCCCTAAGTCAAAGGCAGAATGCGTTATTCAAATCTAGCTCTGATATTCACTAGCTTTGTGACCTTAGATAAAGGACTCAACTTTGCTGAATCTCAGTCACAACTACAATCCCTACTCCACAGAGTAGTTAAGATAATTATATGAGAAAATACACATAAAGCCTTTTGCAAACTTTAAAATGTCATGTATATTATTGCTACTATTGCTGCTACTGTTGTTCATCTATCTTCAAAAAACACGGGCAAATATTTCTCCTCTGAAGGCGCTGGATATATTACAGCCAATTACAGCAAAGACTTTCAAGGGATAATGTGTGTTTAAAACGAGCAGCTTCTTCTTTAAAAAAAAATTGGAGAGCTTGTTATTACAGGCATTACAAGTGGCTGGCATTAATCCTATATTTATTGCAAATGAAATAATGTATGTGAATTACTTTGAAAAACTAAAAGTATTGCATAAATGTTAGTTGTTTTTGTTGTCATCTGACTTTATGGGGGGAAAAATACCACCTCCTTCCTATGGCGTTTCTTCTTTTTAGAAGCTAGGAACAGAATGAATCTGTGGTTCTGTAAAAGAAAGTTATATGCAACTAACTCATCAAATCTTTATTGATCAAGTGCAAATATTTTACCATTACCATCATCACATTTATCTTGAATTGATACTTCTTTTTAAATTTGCATAATGAAATAATGAAGTTCCCATTGGAAGAAAAAACTGAATCACATCCATTTGTGTGTGAATTATTTTTCCCACCTAATTTTATTAGTTTCTCCCTTTTTTTCTCTTTTCTTTTCATTCAATACTTGATATTACAGATATGACAGATAGACCAACAAAGTTTCAATGGGAAGAAACAAACAAACAAAAAGTAAACTAAGTAAGTAAAAAAATAACAGTAAAGTCCATTCCAGGAACAAAATTTGTATACTACAATATGATTTTTTTTTGCATCTGTATTATTCACTAGTACTATATATGAGCAATTGTATTCACAAATAACAACACTTTAAAAACTTGTTTTATTCACTGTTTTGCTCCCGTCCACAGGGAATCTTACCTGCTATTGAGAGTGTATAGTCTACTCATCCCTAACAATGCTGCAAGGCAAAGCAACAGGGGATATAAGCTTAGTTTCCAACCATGCACACATAATTTAAAGTTTTACATCACAGTTTTACCCACTACAATGTTTCATAACTTTCTTAGCACAGAGAAGAAAAGCAACCTGAAATATCATATTCCATGTTGCTTATTGAAGCAGAAGTCTTATTAATTGTAATACAAAAATAAGAAACTCAGTACAGGTTCTTGTTAAGGCCCACAGACTTAAATAAAGTGTTACCAAATTGACTACTCCAAAAGATGGAATAGTATGTAAATCTAAATACCTAGAATCATCTTTTCAAAAAATGAAAACTCTGGCAAACTCATTATCTAGCATAATAAGGGAATGTAATGTAAGGTTTCATCAAATTTTCTGCTTAGGAAGAGAGGTACTACCATCAATGTCACAAACTAAATTACTAATCTGAAATGGTTATCATATGATAAAATGCAGTGAATAATTTTAAGATCTGAAATTTCATTGAAAAAAGGTCTAAAACTCCTTCACCCCCCATGAAGACTGCATCCCCTCTTGGATTTAACAGATCAACTTCAAAAGTTATAAGGCTAGGGACAGCTAGTAGTAAAATGGATAAAACACTACTCTTAGTGTCAGGAGAACCTGATCCAAGTCACTCTCATGCCCCCCCATACCTCAAAAAAGACTTGTTATGGTATAAATTGGGTCACCCCCTCTAGACAAGCTGGAAGTGAGCCTTTCCAGCACATTTAGACTACTCCCCATATAGTTCATTATTTTGCATTATACTAACATGGACTTTGACAGCCAGTGTCATCTCCATATTACTTAGATAATACAACATAACAAAAATTCACTATTGAACAAAATGTATTTTAAAGGGTGACTCAAAATGTTCTCTAGGATTTAAAGTTTTATTATTATTATTGTTATTATTACATTTAAAAATTACTTTTTTAATATGATAGTTGTATATGGGGAGGGGAGAAAGTAAGAGACAGAGATAGAATGAGAGAGAAGAGAGAAGGGAAAAAAGGGAAAAAGGGAGAAAAGAGAGAAAAAGGTTTGGTTCCGAAAATTTATTTTTAATGGGATCATTCATTTTATCTATGTAACTGTGTCAGTATATTCTATTTATATAGCCCTACAAACATTACAGATTATGCAAAGAACATTTTGATATGTATATCACTTAAATATAATTCTATCCATATTTAAATATCTAAGCTATTACTTTAATTATATTGTACTCATTCTTGGATGCTGCAATGTTCTCCTCTAAAATATAATGTTGTCTGGGAGCAGTTTCTTGGGGGGCTTCTGGTGGTAGCCTTCGTTTCAGTTCAGTTATGTAATAACCCCAGACGCAGTCAGGGATTAAAGTTCAAATCCTTTATCGTTTCTGTCAAAATCTTATCTCCTTCACTTGGGGTTCAGCTAGCTTTTCTGGAGGCTTTCCAGATCTTGGTTTCAGTGTTCTCCACAGGACATCAATTCCACTTGTAAGAATCCTAACAGGATGCCACTTTTTTGATAGACTATCAAACTACAAGTAAAAGTAAGAAGTGGTTGAATCTTAAATTTTGATCCTTTTTACTATTGCTGCTGCTGCTACTACCACCATCACCACTACCTCTATTATATTTTCTTTTCTTTAACAAAATAAGCAATTTGCTCCCAATCAAGAGAAAGAGCCAGCAACTCTCTATTGTACCTTTTTAAAAATTATCAGATAAATCTGGGAATTAAACTTAACCCCCATCCAAAGTCCTCCCCTTCTCACCTCACAGAATCCTTCTTCCTTCAAGCTTAAGCATCACTTCTATGAAGCCTTAATTAATGCTTGACTACTTGCCTTCTCCCTTGCATATTACTTTGTATTTAACCACTTTGTATTCATTATATTAGTTATTATATTAGGAATAAATTAATTTATTAGTTGTACATTACAGTGGATACAAAAAAAACCTGACTATCTAGGTTCAATGCTATTTTGGCAATTTCCAAGAAGAAGCATGAGGCATGGCTAAAAAGTAAAGGTCTACAGATAAATAAGTTTTTAACTATTTTTGCAGTCATACAAATTTATTCTTGTGATGGAATATTTGCAATAAAAATCCTATATATATATATATATACACACACACACATATATATATGTATATATGTATATATGTGTATATATAGACACACACATACACACACACACATATATATACATACACACATATATGTATATGTATTTGAATTTCTGTTAATACTTCTGGCAAGAAAGAAAAAATTGGTTATTCATAGGAAACATGGTAAATGGAAATATAGAGGAAGAGAGGTCAGAGAACCTTCATAAAGATCCAATCCTGTCATTTTATAACTATGCAAATTTGAGAAAGTAGCTTAAAGCCTTTGCATTCTCAGTTATATCTCCTGAGGAAACATTACATAATTATTTGATCAAGCTTGCTGCTCCTTTCACACCACGTCCCATAGTCATGCCTTTGCACTGGCTATTTCCGGTGCCCTTTCCTTACCCCCTGCTTCATAGAATCCTTTATTTCCTTCAAAATTTATACAAGAAGTCTTTTCTTATCTCCATATCCCTAGTACATCTTATTTGTTTTATACATATGTTGTATAGATTTCCCTTCCAGATGTAAAGCTATGACCTTATGATCAATTCCAGGATGATCCATCTTCAGAAAGAAGCACCATCAATGAAACATCCAGCATCTCTCACTACCTCTTACTTTCCTTCCTTGTCCACTACTGTGACTTGCTATCTCAGAACCCATCCTTGACTAATGTTCAGCAGTGTCTTTTCCTGAGAAAGATACTAAGAAATTTCATAACATTAGAAAGGAGACATTCTCACAAGGAAGTGTTATATAGAAAAGCTGAATTTGCTGTTGAAACAAGTGATGAGTATGTCTAATAACAATATGGAAAAATGACAGATCTGATAACTGAACTTCAAGCTAAAAAATATGACAAGTAGATGCAATACACAAGGACTACAATGTTTTTATACCAATATATAAAGGAGGGCTAACAAATTGAGCTAGAAAACATAATTCGAGAATTTAAGATTACTTTCATAAGTATTATTGAGACCTGGTGGAATACGATACATAAAAAAGAATACAAAAAGGGAATTATAGCCTTCATTCAAAGGGAACAGATCAAATAGAAGGGGAACCAAGTTATCATGAGAAAGCTACTATTCCTGCATGTTAATTTATATATCTAAGTAAGGAGGGATGGGAAAATATGTCTGAGTGAGAAGCAAAGATGATAATTATGATGAGAGTATACTATAAGCCACCAAGTCAACTGGAAGAATTCGATCATAAGTTCCTGAAAGAGGAAAATGATCAGAGAGGAAGGATATAGGGATGTATTAGTGATGGGAGACATCAACCAGCTAGGCATCTGTTGAAGCTGTTTCTCTGTCAAAAGAGGAAGGAAAAGAGAGAGGATAGAAGGAAGGGAGGCAGGCAAGGAGAAAAGGAAGGAAGGAAAGAAGGAAGGAAGAGGAGAAGGAAGGGTAGAAAGGGAAAAGTGGGGGAGGAAAAGAAAGGGGGGGGCAGGAGGCAGGGAGGGAAGGAGAAAAACAAAATTTTAAAGTCACTGCTGTTCTAGGCCTGGTTTCTAATAATTAAAAAAGAACTGATTGATAGGATGGAAATGAAGGGATCCCGGGGAGGTTATGACCTGGACATCTGAGAAATAGTGATAAACATGGAGGGAAATGCTATGAAATTCTGACAAGTTAAATTCTGACAACTCTTATTTCGAAACTGTGCTGAAGACCAAAAAAATTTATTTGAGAAAAGAGTAAGACTGCTATCAGGGTGGAAAATGATAACAGAAGCAAAGAGAAAGTAGAATTATTCAATCTTATTTATATTTTCTTTCTCAAAGAGACTGTTTTCATATTAGTAAAAGTAGAAAAAAATTAACAGGGAACTGAATTGAGGAGGTAAAGCTAGTACTTAGCTGTTCTCAATGGGATCAACACACATAGCTTAAATGAACAAACATGGAAAGTTTTAAAACTTTCGGGAGTATTAATAAGCCACTGTCAAGGATTTTTATGAAACTAGACTTCACAAAACAGATTTTGAAGAACTGGGGATGGGCAATGTTCTAAAGGGGAATAAGGTAGATGATTCAAACTATAGGCCAATTAACTTGATATTAATTCCTGTTAAAATTTTAGAAAATATTATAAAAGGAGCAGCTAGGTGGCGCAGTGGATAGAGCACCAGCCTTGAATTCAGGAGGACCTGAGTACAAATCTGGTCTCAGACACTTAACACTTCCTAGCTGTGTGACCCTGGGCAAGTCACTTAACCCCAGCCTCAGGGGGGGGAAAAATATTATAAAAGAAACACTATAAGGACTTAGAAACAAAAGAACAATCAACACAAACCAGCAAAGACTTATAAAGAAAAGATCAGAACTTTTTTTTTTTTTTTTTTGGGGGGGAGATGTAGGAGGGGAGGAAGAGAACCTTCCTGTAAATAGTGGAATGCTACTGGCATGGTAAATCTGGAATTTGGCAAGGCATATGACAAGGTATCTCAAGATACCTGTCTCATCAAGATGGACTTGCTGTATTTGTTACAGAAGACATCAATTAGTTAGGTATTTGTTATAGATGCCTATATCTACAATATTGAGTGAATACAGAAATAGTAAGTTTTGGTTGTATAGATTAACAAGTTCTAAACAATGGTTATATCTGGTTTAATTTGTGGGTCATCAAAGATCTTGGTCTAATTGGCAATGGTTTATTCAATTTTTAAAAATCATTTATTTGGATATAGTATAGATAACATGCTTATCAAATATATATGTGTGTGACAAAACTGGGAGAGAGTAAAATATATATTAGATGATAATTTAGGGTCTGAAAAAATAGTGACAAATTTGTAAAAATGGGACAATTCTAATAAGATGAATGTGAATAACAATAACATGTGTATTTTAGATCATAGATATAGAATACTAAGGGAACTCAGAGCCATCTAGTACACTTTACTTAGAAAAATGAGACTCTAAGGGTTAAGTGTCTCATCTAAAATCACACAGGTAGTATTCAAAAGCAGAATTTAAACTGGGATCCTTGGGCTTGAAAAATTCCTTGGATAAATATATACAAAGAATTGTTCATGATGAAAAACATCTGAATTTCAGTTAACTGAAACTAAATATGATATGGGAGTATAATGTTATTTTAAAAAGTAATGTACTTTTTCAGGCTACATTAAGAGAAATATAAAATCAAGAGCAAGGGAGTCATCTTACTATATGCTATATTGGTCAGACAATTTCAGTAGAATTATACTAAATTCAGTTCTAGGAATCTTATCTGGAATTGACTCAGATGGAAGAGAATTCAGAGGAGATCTACCAGGATGCTTAAAGAATTCAAAGAACTTGAGGTAGTGCAGAAAAAGAAAAAAAAAATTTAAAGGAGAACATGACATCAGTCTTCAAATATTTAAAGGTTTTCATGTGGAGAAGGAGTTAACTTGTCCTTATTTCTGGAAGGTGGACACATTAAAAGTGGGAGCTAATGGGAATTTTTTTCTTCAATTAAGTATTTTAAGAGAAGAGCTCTCATTCCTTTTTCTCTTCATGACTTTACAGTCTGGCTAAGAAAATTATGAAGCCAAGTGTCTGAAACACCAATGACTTTATTCATATTTATACATGAAGGTCAAGAGGATTGCATCTGTATTTTTATGATTTCTGCCCTATATATTTATATACATGTTTTATATATAAACAAAGTATAGAACTAATGTAGCATAACAGAATTTTCAATTATTAAAAAACTCAGTAGAATGGTGCAATTCATTTCTACATTTTTGTTATATTAACCTCTCCTATAGCAACTAACTTTAGTGAACCAAATGAAGAGCTTCTAAATCTTTCTCCTGAAAACAGGTCTTTTGCATAATTCAGAGAAATTGTAACTGAATTGGGCCAAATGGCTCTTAAACTGATCTAAAAGACTAATATGCCCTCTTCTGGCTTTAAAAAAATAAAAAAAAAATAAAAAGTTAACTTATTAATAGGAAAAATTGAATATATGAACTGTCTATCTTACTCACCTTAAATACTACTAATAATCATCATATTAAAAACCCATGAAACTGATTTTTATATATACAAGTGTTTACTTGAAAAGTTATGATAATATATAAGCTAAACTAAATTTGCCTTTCTGCTTAATAATAGTTCAACAGTTGGGCTGTAAATTGTCAAGATTTGGGATAAACTTCAAGTTTATTTTATTTATTTATTTTCTAAAGGGTGGGGTTAAGTGACTTGCCCAGGGTCACACTGCTAGGAAGTGTTAAGTGTCTGAGACCAGATTTGAATTCATGTCCTCCTGAATTCAAAGCTGGTGCTCTATCCACTGTGCCACCTCACTGCCCCATAAACTTCAAGTTTAAAAAAGTTAAGAAAAATGTGAAGATTAGGGTTAAGGGATTAAAAAATCCTGCATACATCTGAAGCAAATCCAGACTGCAACAGAATTAGTTTCTCTATATGCTGCTCCATCAATAGGCTTCCGTCTAATTCAGCCCTTCTAATGTGGCTCAGACTGCTGACAGAGATGCCAATTAGTGTCAGTTAGGATGGTGGTTTTGGAGATGTGGGTCCCTGTTTTTGAGGAAGTGGGCTGCAACCACTAACTTACTGCACAGAAGCAATCTAATATCCCATTAGGTAGAAATGATTTTTGGTCACTTCCTTAAGGGACAACATCAGGCACAGTCAGAGGTGAACCTCACCACCTTTCTACATCTACAATGTTCAGGGAGATAGATTTGCTTTCGTAAGCTTCCAGTTTCTCATTTCATCAGGTTGTCTCCCTCTCTCCTTCCTTCCGTAAATCACATTTCAACCATAGCCTCTTGGAGTGGTATATTTTTCATCATGTGTGGCTGGCATAAGAACTAAGTACTTTCATAAGGAGAGACATTTTACTGGGAAAATAAAGTACATTCTATGGTTCTACCACTTAAATTTTAGGGATTTCCAAAAACAAGGAATTTTCTCCTATTGATGCTGTTCTGAAGAAGTGTTCAGTGCTTTGGAAGGAGGTTTATGACTTCCCCATTATGTGTCCTATTGCCAAAATGGTGTTAGATTTGTCTAAGTCCAGCAAGCAGCTAAAGTAATCCTCCTGCTTAGTACATAAAGTGCTAAGAACAGGCTCTGCAAACAGGAATGCTCTCACCCTTCTTTGCAAAGACTGGTTTGGAGGCTCTAATCCAGCATCAGATCCACGTGCACATGTTGTGTTAGTGCTAAGCCCTGAATTTATTTCTTTTTCTGGTATAGGACATAGTACCTTATCCACAGAAGAAAACTTGCCTTCTGTTAAAAGCACAATTTAGTGCTGTAATGCATTAAAATACAAACAGCACTGTTTTCCCATTCATTGAAATGTAATGTTAAAAATCAAACACAGGTTTATTTAATAGCACACACTTGAATAGCTTTAAAACATTTAGCCACTGGGTTTTCTTTCCTTCACTTCTAACCATCCCAGTCAGTCGAACAATAAGACTATGATACATACACATATATTTTATTGGTGACAGGCAGACCTCAAGAGGATTTATCTGGAGAAGCTTCCAAAAGGACAAATACCTTTTCAGGACCAAACCTCTAGATATGTTGGATGATTTGTGAAATTAGGCAATATTTTCATACATTTCATTACTTCTTCATTTTTTCTGTCAGACTTCACATACATGCCAGGAAAAAAACCAATTAGTGTTTCCTTCCTTAATTTTAGTTGAATCTCTAAAAGACATAAAGACACAAGAACTTTAACTTCTTATTAGCAGCCACTAAATTCTTAACCAAACTCTTAGAAATTTAAAATTTTATCAGACAACAGACATAATAATAGAACCCCAGTGCTTTATAATTAGAAACAGCCTTCACATTTATGATTATTAAAATGTTTATTATGATTTGGTATCAATTTTCTTATATTGTTCTTATTCAGATCAGTCCTTTATAAATAATAATAAAAGTAAGCAGACTTGCATTTTTGTAAGAATCTGTATATTAAAGACTTCTTATATAAATACTATTAAAGGTTTGAATTGTATTTGATTTGGATCCCAGTTACATGTGCTAGTCAATTCTTTTTATCTGAAAATTGTGAACTAATTAGAATAAATCACTGACAGTTTTTACTATTTAACAAACAGAAAATCAACTTACCACAAAATAGACCTCTAAGCACTGTTTATCAATGAATTCAATCTTAATTAAGCATTTCATTATAAGTAAAGATATTTCTTATCCAGTTTTTAATAATCACACTTCTTTTTTTCTATATGTATATATGCATGTATACAGATAATATAAATATACATAAAAATAGATTATAAATGCCAAAATAAAAAAAGAAATGCTGCATAAATATTCATTAGATGACAACACTTTTTTTTAAAAATTGGGAAATAGTAAGCTGCCAAGTGTACTTTGGCAAAGCCAAATGACATGATTTTAATTCAAGTAAATTGTATAAAATTACTTTTTAAAATATAAATGATTATCAATCAAAAAGGTCTGTTTTAAAAGAAGAAGGTAAATCTGAATGCTAATATGTTTCTAATTAATTGTTTTGTTTAAACTAAATGACTGTCATATTATACAAAATTCTTGCTCTTCAAAAAGAAGATTAATACCAATTATCTAAATGGACCTATATCCTTAAAGTTCATTGTTACCCTATGTCTTGCTTCTAGTGTTAACTGCCAATATGGAAATCAAAATTTTGTGACCAAAAAGTTAATACTTATATTCCTGGCTTCAAAACACATTAAATTTTTTTTTCAAAAGATGATATAATTATTATACTAGAAATAAAAAAGAGAATAGATTTTTGTATTAAATCAAAATATCTTACATTCAACAACTCCTTTTAAGTATAAATTTATATTTATACTTGCAACTGACAGAGTTGAGCATTTTATATTATATCTGTATCATTATCACTTTATTTTAATTTCTAGATATCTATGTGATTATGATAGTGATTACTAGGAAGATGCAGAAAGTAGAACTGAAAGCTCAAAGGGAAGATACTAAATATAAAAAGTCATCCTCCCTAAAAAAGTACATTCATATACCTAAGAGATAACCATCCATCCTTTGCAAGAAGATTATTGGGAGATGGCAGAGGGTGGGTAGGGAGTACAAGAACACCATTGGGAGTGGGGCTATGAATGAGGGGAACTTCTGAGACATTGTATTCCACTTTTATACAATTCTAATTATTATAAAATTCCTTGCATCAAGTCTATTACTGCTTCTTTGTAACTTCTGGCAATTGCTTCAAATTTTGCAGTCTGTGGGTCAAGCAGCATAAGAACTTCATAAGGTGATCCTTTCAATCTCAACTGATAATAGCTACCACACTTGATTACCCTGGCTTATTGAGAATATATTTTTGGAAGGTCTAAATTGTATACCACATATAATGTTCAAGAATGTCATTCATCAACTTCTAGATGAAGAAAATAGAGAACTTCTAAGTTTGCTGAATATTATATGAAAAGTGTTCAAACTGGGAGTTTCAGGGAGGGGGAAACATTGAAGAATAATATAGGAATCCATTCATAGTGAAGCTATGGTAGCATTATTTAATTAGGATTGCCAGTGGATAAGCACAGGATTAATGAAATTTTAATAAACATATTTTTTGACATTTACCGTGTAGAGATATAAAAGAGGAAATTCAAACTTTCTAAGAAGAGCCAAAAAATTGTTTGAGAATCACTTAATAGAAGCATTTGCTTAGATTGTTAACTCCTAAAGCAAGGGCCTTTCTTATGTACACACTAGTAAAATGTTTGAAAGTGATCACTAACAAGAAATTTTACAATAAACATTTAGATAAGAGAGTGAAGAAAAGTACCACAGCATGGAAGTAAGGATAGGCTCAGGAAACTCAGATTTTTCTATGTTTGTATTATGGTAGAGTATTTGTGTAGATTATTTGCACAGCTTATTATAATATGAGAGGCAAACCAGGAAAGAAGTAAATCTGAAGGAGAAAATAAATAATATTAAAAGAAATGAAATAATCATACAATAAATAAAATGAAATAAGTAATTTTAAAGAAGAAATGAGACAGCACTATGTGGTTTTACTTATAAGTTTTACAATAACTTTGGTTGGCAAGGACATTAGACTATCAAAGCAGGAAAAGATTTCTGAAGTCTTCTAATATAACAAACTTATAAGGACATAAATTACTACTCACTTATTCTGTACCATTTAAGTTTTTACAAAATGCTTTTTCCTCACAACTTGGATTGTGAGGAAGTAGACAGAGTACCCTCCTCCTTTTGCAGATCAGTATGGGAGGCTGAGTAATTTATACAGTCACACAGCTCTTAAATAGCAGAGCTTAGCAAGTCTTGAACATTACATTATGTATTAACTCCAAGTTCATGGTTCTTGTTATTCCACACCCTCCATCACAGTTCTATAGTTTCACTATATATATTTTTGATAAATAATCATTTTGGAAGTGTCAAGTCTCAGCCTAAAAGTGACTTAAAGTATCTGTACTTAAGATTAAGGGTTAAATAAAATTATATTCAGAATAGATGGAGAAGTTATACAATCTACACATACACACACTCAGCCTATTCTCTGATATCATCTGCTGTACCAGTCTGGGAGAAAATTGTGGTTGTAAGAACAAAACACTGGAAACTAAATATACAACACTCAAAAATAAATATACACTTAGATATGTTACAAATATTTACATATATTACACAAATGTTCTGTCAGGTGAGGTAGCTTTCCTTGTCCTTGTTATATATTTCATCTGGGAAATTATAGTCACAAGCAAATTTTACTTAACCCTATCCATAACTATATATTTCTCCAAGAATATGACTCTTGCTAGGAATGTAATTATGTTCTAGTAGCAAGAACACTGGAATTGCACTAGGAATATTCCTAAATATCATCTTCTGAATCCTCTAATCAACAGAGGAGAGAGTCAAAAGGGGATAGAAATATCTTTATACCCTTCTTCTGTAACTGGTTTCTCAGGGACTGATAAATCAACATTACTTTATTCCAGTGCAAAGTATGGCAATCTATTGCCCAATGGCTTCTGTCATAGACAAGATGTAGAAAGAGCATAATACCCTCCTGTGTAATTTTCCTGTCTCTTGTATCTGTTATAGAACAATATCTATGTCACATCTACTGAAGAATCCTTAGCTCCTAGCACAGTACCTGTCATATAACATGTGTAATCAATGTTTCTTAAACTGAATTTTTGGTGAATGCATTACATTCTCTGGAAAAAACAAACAAACAAGCAATTAAGCAAACAAAAGAACAAACAAAAACAGTGGTAGAGAGGATATAACTTAGTCTAAGATAGAAGAAGAACTACAATAGAAGAAACAACATAACTAACATGAAGATTGTGCTGTTTTTACAAGGAATGGATAGCTACATGTCATAGTGGATAGAGCATCAGACCTGGAGTCAGTAAGATTTCCAGCATTCAGATCTGACCTTAAGACACTTGTGACCATGGACAAGTCACCTAATTCTGTCTCAGTTTTCCTGAGAGAAGGAAATGAGAAACCATTTCAGTACTTTTACCAAGAAAGCCCCCAAAAGCGTCACAGAGCCTGCCTTCCACAACCAAACAACAATTCTCAAAGAGGACCAAAATGACATCTCTATGTTAGAGTTAAGTTTCAGTGTGTCCGACTGTGGCTGATTAGACCAATAAGAGCTCGGAGTTCTCTGCCACACATGGGACACCAGTAGTCCCTATGAGCATTTGGGGTGGTTTCTCTAATTTTGCAGGCTAATTCAATTTTTCTTTGCTCATAGAATACAGCATCTTCTCTGATGAGAGTGTGCCATGCTGGAAGGTCCTGTATCAGTGTCTCCTATATCATACCAAGAGATACCTTAAGAGTGTCCAAAAAAGGGTGATAGAGCCTGCTACAATAAAACAACATCAACCACAAAGTCAATGTTTGCTGAACTAAATTTTTGGTGAAGATATTAAGTATTCTAGCAAATACAATTTTCTGTGCTATCTTGAAAGCATTTTAAATTGTGCTTTTGAAATGGCATTTGGGAGTCCACTTTGCTTATCTGATGGTTTTCATGATTGTCAGATGCAACACTGCAATTATATTCACTGAAACCAGGACACAAATAAAAATCTTCATTATGCACTCCACACTCCCAAAAGGAATCGGAGTTTCCAAAAAATTTATGGATGAGGAAAAGAGAGTTCATAAGGGTAAAGGGCTGAGGGAGTGCAGGAGGAAGTCTTTGAAATTGATTTTTGAAATGGAAGAAAATCAGTTGTCCATCATGACAACAATTAATAATATAAAAGCCAAGTAGGGGCCATGAAGATGGCTTTAGATCTCTATATTAGAGATGGGAAACAGGTTGTTGTTTTACATAGTGGAAAAAAAAAAAAAAACAGCATTCAATTAAAATTCTGTACCTGTATAAAAAGCTTGATCAATTCAATTACTAGCTATGAAAACACCCCTTTGCACTGTTAGAAAGTGAACTTTTATGGCCGTGATTTCAGTTTACAATTTTTAGACATTATTCTTCTTCCAGGCCAGGTCATTTCCACCCACCCCCGAGTTCAGATTACAAGACTGTTATATGCAGAGACCCAAGTATGCAGAGTTGAGACAATAAAAATCACCACATATTTATATACAATCATTTATGAATGTACACAATTTTTGCAAAATCATGTATGTATACAGAGGGCACTTTTACTAATCAGTTTTCAAAATATATTTAATTTGTTGCTCTGAAGCAGAAAGTAGCTGTCATTTAGAGTGCCATTTCTGTCACACTTTTTAATAATGTAGCTCCTGTAATTACATTGTAATTACACAATTATTAAGTCAGTGAAAGCTTCCTTAGTTTTAGCATGGAAAACAATTATAAAATTATGGAAACAGACTGAACACAGCAATTCATTTATCAAGTCAACTATCCAGATCCTCGTCGAGAAAGAGACAGAGTCAGAGACAGAGAGAGACAGAGAAAAGAAAGACTGATGTGCAAGGAAAAAATGCTATGATATGTCTATGGTTGTGTTGGATTATGTTAATAAACTTCAGTTGAAATATATTTATCACAACACAAAGAAAGGGCACTATCAATCGTCCTGCCAGATCTTCTAAATTAGTCACCAAAATGTCTAGCCAGAGCTTCCTCTATGACCCCAAGATCAAGGGAAAGGATTTTGGACAGTTTTTCCTGTGGGACTGAACCAATTTTTCTAGTGCTCAAATATTCTGAATAATCTGGAAAGTTATTGCAAAGTCACCACAATAGACATTTTCAAGCATGTGTACAATTCCCTTGAACACAAATTCCATGTTTTTGTTGGCTGCCTTTCCATCAATCAAAGACTAATTTCCCTAGAACATCCTCCCAGCAAGGGAATTTTTATTTTAGCATTCCTGTTTTAGTATTGCTTAGCTAATAAAGCACCTAGATATTTGGAACTACGGATATGGAATTTGGGAATGGTTTTAAGTGGGTACATTAAAGACAAAGGCAAAGACTCTTGATTTAATTGATACTCTTCTATAGATACTTGGGAAGAAATCTATTCTTTGAGTTTGGTTACTAACATAACAAGTTAGATGTAAAGCATCATAAAAATATGCAATCTAGAGAGTCACAAAATCAATTTACTAAAAATTCCATGAAACACTAGTAAAAATCAAATATGTTGATACTATATAGTTTTATGCAATTAAAAAAATAAATCACATGAAAATTTCCCAGATACAATGACATTTTTAGCAGTGCAGTACAGTTACTTTCTTTTCTCTGACTAGACTGCTGGAATGCCAGGAAAAGACAATGCCAAAACTTTCTTTTATATTATTTTGATATTTAATTTGTTAGAAGAGGGAGGGGAAAGTAACACTAAATAAAATGAAGTGCCAGAAAATGGGGCAAAATACAAAATAAAAACATCTAAACATAGATTGTGAATTGTGAATGTGCTACAAAGTGTGATAGGTAATAAAATGTGGATGGATTTCTTCTTTCCACATCTGGATATAGTTTAGTATAGTGATTTCCAGAAACTAAGCAATAGTCCAGGCTGACTAGCCCCTTTCATTTACAAATAAACAATTAATGGAATGGGCAACTAATTTTCAAAGTGTTCTTATTCATTAGTCTGTTTCCTGAAATTAAGTATCTGCCTCCTGATACAACACTATACACATTAAACAGTCACACATTACTCTCACTAGCACTTTTCCTTCCTCTTCCTCAGTTTAATACTTCAAGAACAATAATTTTAAAATTAAATTCCCTCCAGTCTCTTGGGGAAAAAAAATGTGTCCAACATGTAAGATCAAAAAGTTAAAAGCTGTTCAACTGGGAGGTTTCAAAGAAATCCCCTTGCCATTTCTTAAGCAAGACTACATGCCTTACAAACTATTCCTTTCCAATATAATTCAAAAACATTTATTTGTTAAATGTCTATAATGGACAAAGCACTGTGCAGAAGGTTGGGGATAGGAGACAAAAAAAAAAAAAATAGGCACTGGCTGCGAGAAGTGTGCATTCTAAAAAACATTTTACTAATTCGGAACTCAAGATATTTTGATACATTTCAAAATATGAATTTATTTTTAAAAAGTATCAACACACAGGCACAAAAAGTAAAAAACATGTATTCACCACCTATTATGTGCTAGATACTATACTAAAGCTCTGGGGACTCAAAAAGAGACAAAAAATGGTTCTTGCAGATAACTCTGTAACTGTTACATAAAAATGATCTTTTCTGCAACAGAAGAAAAGTTCATTCATGTGGATGTGCCTCAGAAATTTTGAAGTTAAGAAGAAAAGAGTGGCAGCAAAGTTCATATGTCACAGAAAAAGAAACAGTATTTCTCTCTTTGGTTTTCCATGACATCTTGAGATGTCAGTAAAAGGAAGAAGGAAGAAGGATATTTAATGTTCCCTAGGAACTCCCTTCTATCTATGGGCTCAGAAACTATCCCTTTTTATATGGAAAACAATAAGAAAAGTTATAGGAAGAAGTTGAGGAGTAATCACAGAATCTAACACGTTAGTTCGAAGAGGTCTTAGAGGTCCTCTAGTCTAACGTGTAGCTAAAAAGCAATCTTTTCTATAACAATGTTAAGCCACCTCTTGAAGACCTACTTTAATAGAGCTATGTAAAGGTAAATTATTCTACTTCCACAATGCTTAACAGGACATTTCTCCTTATGTTAAAGTAGAATCTGTCCCTCTATTACTTTAAACCTTCTAGTTCTACTTTCTAGAGTTTCTTGAACAATGCAATCTATCTTTCATAGGCCAGCCCTAAAGGTACCTAAAAACAGGTATCATTTCCATCCCCAAGTCAGAAATCTTTTAGTAGCTTGAACTCATCCAGTCCTGAACATTTAATACCCAGTTCAACCACATTTCTTGAAATACCAAAGAAGTCAGCTTTGGTATTTTTGGAAATCAAAGCATCAGACACCTAAAATTTCCAGAGAAGATATAGGTTAAGAAAAAAAAAATAGGTTGTCCATTCTAATATGATAATTCTCAAGTTGTTTTCAAAAACTTCAAAACTTTTCCTTTTCCCAACCCAATAACATAACAATTAGACTTGTCAAAAGCAAAATATGGAGGTTTTTAAGGAAAAGTTTTAAAGACCTACTTGCCAATGTTGCAGTGCACATTAAGGGATGAGGTGAGAATAGAGATTCCTTGCTCATAGAGATGAACTAGATTGCCTCTGAAGTCTCTTCCAAGTCTTATTAAACGTGGATTCTATGCCACTCAGACCTAACAAAAGTTATTAGAAGCACGATTTATGGAATATACCATTTTCAGAAAAATACAAATGAAGGAAAACATGGTTACTTGTTTCATATATTATCATACAAACAAGCACCCAAAACTCAATTAACAATAATAGTGTAAATGTATGTGGGCATGTGCATGTGTGTGCATGTGCGTTTGTGTGTGTGCATGTGCATGTGCATGTATGTGAAATAGATAAGTTAGGATTTGGCCAATGAGGACTCAATCTTGGAACTATTTATGTTTGATAATCCTGCTGGGAGTATTTGATGATAAAAGAATTAAAAGCCCCTGTTTACCACTTCAGAACATAAGCAGAATTCTATGAGTGTCATCAGTAACTATGTGGTAAAGAAAAGGGCTTTTGATTGGTTGCTAAGCCAGAAATGGATATAGAAAATAAAACCTAAGATATGCACAAAATCTAAATGACAGCAGCAACAAAAGGGGCAGAGAATAAAAAGAGGGAAATATCTTTCAAAATGTCTAACATGACTAAAATATTTCTTGGTTCTGGTCAGGAAAATATAAGTGTCCAGGTGAAAGAGAGCCATGATTCTCTTGTTGCTTCTGTTCTTGTTGTGTTTATTTTTTCTTGCCTTAAGGGAGAAAATATTGCCTAAGGAATGGGCTGTAATCTTGTTAGATCTGAAAGGTCAAGAGATTCATCAGACATCAGGACAGGAAACCATAATGAAGTTTAAGGACAGCCAAGGACGATGTGTTATAAAGTACCAAAGGCAAAGGAGTGACACCTCAGCCAAGATCAAGCAATGACCTACATGGGGCAGATGTTATTAAGCAATTGCTTTAAGAATGAATCCATTCTCCTCCAAAACAGAGGCAATATAATTGAGACTATGTTCTTGATTGGTAGAATGAGGAAAGTTAAATTCTGTCCTTATTATATCATCCCAATAAATATCACTTTGTAAAACTTAATTGATATTAACTGATTAAGTGCTAAAATCACTTATTGAGATATTGAGGCAAATGCACTAATTTACAAATTCAAGCCAATAGCATTAGAAAAGAATTCTACAGACACTCAGGGATATCTTTCAAACTCTGAGAAAGAGAGAGAATCTACCTCTATTGGCCCAAACTGTTAAGTGAGAGTAGTAGTTTAGATAAGGACCAAACTACATGATCTTTCTATTTCCCTCTCCTTGTCTCTGTCTGTTTCCATTCTTGCCTCTTTCAGTCCTTCTGCTTCTCTGTCTCTCTCCAGTTAAAAAAAGAAAGAAAAAAGAAATGCAAGAACAAGACAAATTCCAGTTCATTACCCTCTACAGGATTTGGGAATCAGAGAATTTAGAACTAAAATGACTTAATAAAATGGCTAGCAATGAAACCACTAGGAAGTTCATTGCTGTTATTTGTTCTACGTAGATAAAACTATGAATTCTGTTTTGAATGCTAAATACAGATAATGAATTCTTACAAAAATACATGGGTCATTACCTGGAATTTAAAAATTTTGTCAAACTACAAGATTTTTAATTGTTATATTATTGATTATAGATTGACAAAACCATAAAAAGGTGAAAACTGTGTTTGTTTCTAAAGAAATGGTCAATTCTATAGAAATAACTGTATCTTTATGGATATCTTTTAAAGTAATGGTTAATGATAGTTTCATATTTTAAAACCACAAGAAAATAAATATTTTTAAAAGACAAAGATTGGAAATTTTGAACTGTAATTCTAGGTCTTAACTTTCTTGATTAAAATTCATAACAACAGCACCAAAATTGGGATGGGAAAGCAATCAATTCCTACATAGACTAGTTTGCTTCAGAGAAAAACTTTTCTAAAATTATACCTTCCAGTTTCCTATGGCTCATAAGAATATCTACTCTTTGTCACAAAGGGGAACTATAGATGAAGAAATGTTGGTAGACAGGAACAAAAGTATCTTCACATATAGAAAACTAACTTAGAGAACATACCCAAATGATAATTGGTCAATAGTATCATTTTCATAATAACAAATATTACTGAACATGTATATAGAGGATGGGTATAGCTAAATATAAAAGCAAATGAATATTACAGATTTAACAACCCTGAAAATTTCATAAACACTCCAATCTTCTAAGATGTCTATTAAGAAGGTAGATCTGGCAACACAGGCACAGTGTTCTTATAACACTATTTTAAAATTTCATTTCAGGCTGTATCTAGAATTTTCTTATGATTACAACGTAGCACAGGACACTCTTTCCTCCAGATTTAAATATTAATGTAGTTAAAAAAAAAAAAAAGAATTCTTTTCAATTCTTTGTATGTATGCATATGTATGCCCCTGTTGAATATTTGAAAGAATGTAATCTTGTGAATAAGGAATGACATTTATATTTGTTTCACATGTATACGTACATAAGTACATAATCAATATAAAGAGAATAAATACAAAGTAGTTATTAGAAAGTAGTTTGAAAGGGAATAAAATAAATTGAGGAAGAAAATACTTTAAAAAATCTATATGGAAGAGAAGCCTACTTTTTTGGGGGGTAGGGTGGGAGAGAAAAAAGGTGGAAATTAAAATGCTCTCTTTCCTTGAATTGAATATTACACAAATTATAAAGCAGAAGCCCTCTTTGTGGTGACCAGAAACTGGAAACTACGTGGATGCCCATCAATTGGAGACTGGCTGAATAAATTGTGGTATATGAATATCATAGAATATTATTGTTCTGTAAGAAATGACCAACAGGATGATTTCAGAAAGGGCTTGGAGAGATTTACATGAACTGATGCTGAGTGAAATGAGCAGGACCAGGAGATCATTGTATACTTCAACAACAATACTGTATGATGATCAATTCTGATGGACGTGGGCCTCTCCAATAATGAGATGAACCAAATCAGTTCCAATTGAGCAGTAATCAACTGAACCAGCTACATCCAATGAAAGAACTCTGGGAGATGACTATGAACCACTACATAGAATTTCCAATCCCTCTAATATTGTCCACCTAAATTTTGGATTTCTTTCACAGGCTAAACATACACTATTTCAAAGTCCTATTCTTTTTGTTCAGCTGTTTGGTCATGCATACATATATTGTATTTAATTTACACTCTAACATATTGAACATATATTGGTCGACCTGCCATCTGGGTGGGGGGCGGGGGGAAGGAGGGGGAAAATTGGAACAAAAGGTTTGGCAATTATCAACGCTGTAAAATTATCCATGTAAATATCTGGTAAATAAAAACTATTAAAAAAAAAAGTGATGGACAAAATGTTAACAATGAAAAATGTAAAAAAAAATTATAGAGCAGAAATACATGCTATAAGTCACAGTAAGTTTCAGAAATTTAAAGAAATGGAAAAAGCAGACATATTAAAAATAAAGAGTATTCATGTAGATTTAAACCAAAACCATCCGGTTTTTTTTCTGAGATGTATTAAAAGAAGTATAGATATAGTAACAAAATATCACTGGTATCTTTTCAGGGAGGTAATCATGGGAAAAGATGTTCCGATCTCACTTCCGACACCATCTAGCCCAGTGGCTCTGGAAAAATTCTAACAATCTTCTAAAGGCAATAAGAAGCATGGTAGAGAGAACACAGGATTTAGTGTCAAATGACCTGAGCTCAAATACAAGCATGAACAGTTTATATGGCAAATCATTTCTCCTCTACAGAATTCAGTTTCCATATCAGTAAGATGGGCATATGGTATTTATACAATCTACCTCAAGCAGTCATTGAGAAGAATGAACTAGATAAATATTAAAATGCTTTAGAAACATGAGTTTTTATTGGAGTATTAAAATACTTTTGAAGTGAATGACAAAGTTGTTTTTCTATCCTTTAATTCTCTCCTTGTTAACTACCTCTATAAGTAACCCATGTTAATTATAGAAGGCAGTATGGTATAGTGGAAAAAATAAAAAATTTGCAGTCAGGAACTCTAGATTCAAATTCAACCTCTGATATTGAATGTATGACCATGAACATGTCATTTTACTTCCCTAGAAGAATTTCCCCATTCCTAAAAAGAGAGGGCTGCACTCCATGTTCTCCAAGATCTCTTTCCAATTCTATCATAAATATCTTAGGTGATTTTCATGGAGTAATTGCAGCATTTGTTATCGGTAATACTTGTATAATGGTGGAAAATCTATTATCTTCAAGTGGGAAAATCTAGACATGAGCTTCATTGAGTATATTGGATTTTTCCTGACTTTACAAAAGAAGAGTAATAAACTACAGACAGAAAATGGTCCTCCTGGGAAAACTGGAACACTAATGCATTGTTGGTAGAGTCGTGAACAGATCCAACCATTCTGAAGAGCAATCTGAACTATGCCCAAAGTGCTATAAAATTGTGTATACCCTTTGAAATACAGTAATACTATTACTAAGAAACAACAACAACAAAAAAAAAAAAATGAAAACCTTGTAACTTAAAAAAAAATACTATTACTAAGTCTATATCTCAAAGATATCATAAAAAAGGGGGAAAGGACCACATGTTCACAAATGTTTATAGCAGCTCTCTTTACAGCAAAAAAAAAAAAAGGAAATTCAATTGATGACCACTAACTGGGGAATGGTTGAAGAAATTGTGGTACATGAATATAATGAAATGCCATTGCTCTATAACAAATGATGAGCAAGTGGATTTCAGGAAAATCTGCAAAGACTTACATGAACTGAAGTGAGCAGAACCAGAAGAACACTGTACTAGTAACAGCGACACTGTGTGATTATCAACTTTGATGGATTTAGCTCTTCTCAGCAATAAAAGAATCTAAAACTATTTCAAAAGACTCATGATGAAATATGCTTTCCACACCCAATGAAAGACCTATGGAGTATGAATGCAGATCAAGCCATATTATTTTTACTTTTATTTGTTTGTTTTTTTTCTTGTGATTTTTTCCTTTTGTTCTGATTCTTCTTTCACAACATTACTGACATGAAAATATGTTTAATGTGATTAATATTAGATTTTTTACCATACTGGGGAGGGGAAATAAAAAAAAATAGAAATCAAAATCTTATAAATGATGAAAACTAAAAGAAATTTTTAGAAAGTATTTTTTTTTAAGGAAAACAACTTTGCATTGTTCAATTGTATCCAATTCTTCATAAACCCATTCAAAAGTTTGGTTTGGTTTTCTTTTTTTGTTTTGTTTTGGGTTGAGTGGGGAGAGAGGTTTGCAAACATACTGATATGGTTTTCTATTTCCTTCTCCAGTTCATTTTACAGATGAGGAAACTGAGGCAAACAAGGCTAAGTGGCTTGCCCAGGGTACACAGCTAGTAAATGCAAAATTCAGGAAATTTTTTGACACCAGGGTCAATGTTCTATTCACTTCACTACCTAGAATACCTAAATATAAGTATAATTCCCAGGGTTATACCTCGTCTAGGTAAGCCCAGAGTTTTATGGATCTTGGGACTAGAAGTTAAATAAATAAATACGAGTTATTTTTCATACACAACACAATTAAGTTCATATAGGCAATGCCCATATCTTATCTATAATGTATATATATATATATATATATATATATATATATATATATATATATATATATATATATATATACTCTGTATACAGAAGATGCTTAATACAAGTTATTTTTTTAAATGTGAAAACTCCATATCAAGGAAATGATATCTCTGCTGCAAGGGAGGTACTATGAAGCATTCACCAACAAGGAGAATTGCTTCTCTTATTCCAGCACAATATACAGGAAAGAGCTTTGGATTTTGAGTCAGAGGAACCAGCTTTAAATCTCTATTATTATTTACTACCTGAATAAACCGAGGCATGTCATTTAATAATTATGGACTTCAGTTTCTTTGTCTACAAAATGAGGAAGTAAGGTTGATGATCTCTGAAATCCTTTCCAAGCTCTAAATGAGTTACCATGACTTACCAAATAGATCTTCTAGAGTTTTAGTGCTATTTCTTATCCTTTAGAATTTCTATTAAGAAAATTGTATAAGTTTGAAATACAAACCTTAACTACTTCCAACTCTTTGAGTTCTTTTGATTATTACTGTTATAGTTGAGAATTGCTGTTCATAACAGCTACCACCTCCAAGGAAATCAGGAGATGAGGAAGATCCACAAAAAAAGGTCTACTTTGTAATCCACAGTGAACTGCAAAATCAATAACAAGAATCATTTAGGGAAGATTATGTGATCTTCCTTCATAAACCGGGACAAGCCACCAGTTAAAACTCAACAACTTCTTGTCGACTTTTTTTTTTTTTTTGTTGCATTAAGCTAAATATAATTCATATTTTGTTTTTAGGATGAGTCCATTCCATTTTGTAATAGCAAAGAGAAAGTCTTGTTATAGCCCCTTGGCTTTTAAAGGAATCCTTTTCAGTAACACAGCTTACAAAAAGAATCACCAGAAGGAAAGATTTGGCTTTAAGCACTACACATTTGACATGTTTTTCAAGTGCTGATGACATTCACAATATAGCACATCATAATTTACGGAGTGTTTTATACACATTATCTCATTTAATCCTTACAGCTATTATCTTCATTTTACAGATGAGGAAATCAAATTCAGAAAGCTAAAATTACTTGGCCTTGATTATATAGCTGGTAAGCAAAGAAGTCTAAAGTCAACCCAAACCAATAGATTCTAAAATAGGTATCTAATTAAACTCAATAATTCTACATGCATTCAAGTGCCTCCTACAGTTAAGATACTATGCTTGCCTTCTGCCCTCAAGGAACTTACATATCACTAAGAGAAAATGAAAAGTACAGATTTTTAAAAATACAAAATAATTGAAAAACTGAGGAGTATAAATGACTGGGATGGGAAGGAGAATTGCAGGGGGTGGGAGAGAGGATGCCTTGAAAAGGGGAATCCATAAGAAAGAGGGAAGCAAATACAGCATTTCAGGTGTGGGGGGAAAGTTTGTGCAAAGTCCATGAAAGCCAGTCAGGAAATAAACATTTTAGTGCCTACTGTGAGCCAGGCACTGTCCTAAGGTTCTAAATATACAAAGCAAAAGACAGAATTAACAAGCTTTGGTAAAAGATTGCTATCTTTGCAATATCTCTTGTCTACATGCCCATCTTTCACTGCCACTGCTTCAGTTAGGCCCTCATCACTTCGTCCCTAAACTATTGTAGTATATTAGATATGGAAGGAACTGAGGATGATGTGTTGGTTGCAAGCCTCAGGGACTAGGAGGATAGCAGTACTCTCAAAAGTAATAGGAAAGTAAGGAAGAGAGACAAATTGAAGGAGAAAGAACATGAGTTCAATTCTGGATATGTTGAGTTTACAATGTTTACTGGACATTCAGTTCAAGAGTGAAGAAAAGCAGTTGGAAGTGAATGTCTGGAAGTCAGTAGAGAGGTTAAATAAGTAGATTTCAGAATCATCATCAGCATGAACATGGAATGCAGTGTATATGGGAGCATTAATTAGAAAAGTTTGGTTCCCTCTACTATATCACACTACAAGGCTCCATTTCATAAATAAAGCATTGAATTTCACTTTATTTAATTAAACCTTGGAATTAGGTACTTCTGTAAGTTCTTCAAATGGTCAATCAAAGTTTATACATAAGCAGGATATCTAGGAAGTAGCAGGAGTAGAAGGTAGTAGACAACCATTTTTAAATGGTGCTTTGTTGTCAAATAGTAGAAGAAAAGTTATGTTGCTTCTGAAAATATTTTTGTCATATTGATGTCAAAACTGCACAAAAAAAGGCACAGGGCCATGAATCTAGATTTTCTTTCGGAATGTGGAGGAATAGGTAAATGACTTTCACTCCTCAGAATAGTAGCTTCAGTTTTATGGTATTAGTGCATGTGAACACGTACACACACACACACACACACACACACACACACACAGAGTATATAGGGCACATTTAGAATGCACTGGTTTTAGAAAAGAAAAAATGTTTTTCTTTAATGATATGAAGTCACTGTTACAAGGTTCTTATCATGAGAATACTCCCTTACTAGTGCAGGTCAGGCAAATCGTCAAAAAGAATATGTATAAAATATAGTCCTCAAGAATTATGTGAAGCACTAAGAGGTGAAAATGATTTACCCATGAACACAAAGTTAATTACATGTCAGAGAAAGGTCTTGGAATCTTGGTCCAGAGAGGCTGGCATTACCCACTTGAGTGTTGAAGGGCATTCACAGGAATAAAATATTAGATTGTTTGGACCTCTTGTTTGATTAATATAAGAAAATGGAGATGAAGACACTCCTTCCAGCAGGTCAGCACCATTCTTCATTTACTGCCTGGGGCACTCTGAGTTGAAAGCTATTTGCCCAAGATCAGAGAATCAATATTTCTGATCACTTGAACTCAGGTCTTCCTGTCTCCAAAGTAAGCTTTCTATCTACGACATCACAATGCCTCACATGCAATAAAATAGAAGTTGGGACAGAAGAAAGGAATTAGAAAATTTAAGAGTAACAAAGGAAAAGGCAGTTTTCTTTAGTAAAAGCAAAGAACATGAAATAAAATTTCCACCTTAAATTTCTCACAAATAAAATAAACATGTAAAGCTACTATTTGTCCTGATATATAAGAAGTGAAGAAAAGAGAATCCATGTACTACATAGTTTTATAAAAAGCAAAAACACTTCAAAAAAAAAAACTATCCTGCAATATGTTTTTTATGACAGTGAAAGGAAAACTCTTAACATTAAAAAAAAAAAAAAATTCCAGTCTATGAGTGCCAGGGGAAAGAAACTTTCCCTAAATAACAAAACAAAAATAAACCTCCAGTAAGAATAATACATTATGCATTGATGTAAACTGAAATGCTCTTGTCCATGGGTTGAAGCTTATGAAACCCTTAAACATGAGCATGTAACACTAACAAACTATTTGACATTATTATTTGGGTTCAAAGACTCCCTTTCTCTAAATGTTTATAGCACCATACCAGTTATTGCAACTGAGCTGACACAATGAATTTTAAATGATCTAATACTTTTGACTTACCAGTGGATTAGCACATGATTAGCCTGAGTGAAAGGATTATTATTACTGCTGTTCTAAAATATTAACACTTTCTGAAACACACATCAAGGATACTATACATGAGAAAAGGTATTGTGCATGTGTGTGTATGTGTACAGGAGCACGAGTGTGTTTAGGAAGCTAATGATTTCCCAGGGACCCCTAGGATTTTTTGGTAGGAATTAAGACAGCATTCACTCCTTCACTGACTTCTTTGAATTTTACATGACAATTTCAGTAAGATTTATACCCTGTCCCCTAAGGACTGGTGTTTGAAGCAAAGGAATTTTTTTTTATATGGCAAATTTCCCTGGAAGATCAGATTCACAAACATAAACCCTTACTATGTAATGGACAACTAATTCTCATGTAATGAATGACAAAACACAACATTAATATACTTAACAAGACAGAGGTCGATTCAATGAAGCTTGGCACCATTTATATGAAGAAGGGTTACATTTGCAAAAAAGAAGAAAAAGGAGACAAGGAAGATTTGAAACTAAATTGTAAAGTCAGTCTTTTGCTATCCCATAGACTCCACTTTGGAACAGAGACGAGACAATAGCTAAAACTTAACCCCTTGACATTGGCAGCCCCATCAGACACAAAGTTAAGCACCAATGATTTTAAACACTAACTCCCACTGTCAAAGGGTTAACGGGAAAAAGAACTTTGCTCAGGCCTTCTATTGGCAAACAGTTTCTTTACAGCCAGATTTCTAGTTCATGCAAAAGAATGTTCTTTGTCAAAGAGAATCCACAATCTGTATTTCTGCTGCTAAGATAATGTTAAAGAAAAGTAAAATGATCAAAATTATTATCTGTGTATTAGAGCCTATAAATATCTTTGGCTAAACTTCAGCTCAGAAATAGAGAGATACGAATGGACAAGCTCACATTACACAAAATTAATATATTCAAAACAACTTTGGAAAATTATGTGATGATATTTCCTAAGAGTTAAAGCATTAAATTAACATTTATTTGCAGAAATCATAGTAAGATTCTGGGGACAAAAAATAAGAAGGAAGGAGAAGGAGAATCAAAGATAAAACACAATTACAAAGATTTCAGAAAAACTGAAAATTTAATAGAATACACAAAAGGCAATTCTTTCCTTGACCAATAATGGCCAAACATCTGTACTTTGAATTCATTATTTCATATAAAGGAAAGAAAGTCTTTTTAGTCCTATTTTTTAAAAAACTGGTCACTCAGGTTGACCTACATTTCTGATCTAAATAATACCCTTCATCATGCTTTTTTTCTTTGTAATTGTCTTATACCAAGAGATAATAGAACTCAAAAAATTATAACATATTTAACGAAGGAAAACTTCTGCTTTATTCTTCCCTTGCTTCTTTCCAACATTATCTGGTTCCCCTTGTTGTCACAAAGCCAGGGAATAAAGTTCTTCCAGAAAATTCACCCAAGATCAAACTGTGCCTGGTGACAGCAATGTCCAGGCTATAAGTAATGTTCAAAGGATTCAACAAGGCCTGTGACTGATCATTCTCTTTCTCTTGCCATCACCTGCTGATTTTGTCCAGGTGTTTTATGGCTATCTTGAGAATCTGGAGAACAGACAGAGAGAAGACTTTGCCAATTTCTTTTGTCTGGGATTGTGAATTCCTTCCACAGATGGTGGACAGCCCCAGCCTGGGCCAACACCAGGCTCTTTTGCCTTCGCCCTCTAAAGAAGGAAAGGAGAGAGATATTATCTTCTTCCATAACACTGCCTGTAATGTGTCTGTGGTTAGCAAATTAGGATGGGATGGCTTGATTGAGGGTAAAATAGGGAAGGGGGAAAGGGAATGCTTTCACTATATCAAAAGTAGAACTGAAATCAATATTACAATTAACTGGTTTGGAGGATTAGTAAGAACTACCAAACACTTCAAATAGCATGATCTGAAATAGGTCATCTTGAATTAACAACTTTCTTTGAAAAGTTTCTCTTCAGATTTCACTGAATCATCTTTAAAATCACTAACATTTTTCACTCACAAGAAAGCAGTGACATTGAAAAAACATATCAACATCTCAGATTCTAAAATCATGTAATTATGATGGTAGAGTGGAAAAGGTATTAAGCAGTCAGGAAAGCAAAGTCCTAATCCCAGCACTGTCACTTATTAACAGTGTTCCCTAGAGCTCATTAGTTAACATCTATAGATCTCAATTTCCTCATCTGAAAAGAAAAATAAAAAAATTATGCAGACTGCTATGGTCCTCTTCAGGCCCCAAATTCTAAGATTCTTTATTCTTCCACATTTACAGTGCTTGTATAGAAAGTCTATTAGCACTAGGCCCATAAATGGGGCATTGTGACAAAAACAATAGATATACAGATTATTCACCTAGTTTAAGTATCTAAAGATTTACAGTTTCATCTAATTTTACAAAGAGAATTTTCAGAAGGATTTATTTAATGCTGTTTCTATTAAGTTAGTGAGTACAGTTTTGCCCTTGTGGGATGATCTGAACCATCAGGATAGTTAAAAAATATCAAGGACATTAAGTGTACAAGTTAAGATGAGAAATAAAAAGTACCTATTCTATGAGTTGAAATTAGGATTTATTTATTTTGAGATAGTTTGCATTATTTCTTACATGAATACAAGTCCTACTAAATAGGGAAAAGTGCAGAGGAATACAAAAGGCATGAGCATAATTGGTAAAAACAAATATATGCCACACATAAAAATAGGAGAAAAATATTTCTTAGTAGGCTACTTTGATAATAAAAAGGGACGTAAGTACACATACACACATTTAATTGAAATGGTATGGTATGGTTCAGTGTATACATCTGAAAAGAGCCAACAAGAAGCTATAGGTCAAGCCTGTGACACACCTTGTCTATATGACCCTCAGCAAGCCTCTAACCTCTCAATGCGCCTAGATGGCTGTCTGAGACTGAACTGTAGAAGTTCTTAAAAGAACCTTGGTGGCCTCCTCATACCACAAGAAGAAGCGACAGAAAGTGTCAATTCCTATTAAAATAACACCACTAATAATATCCAATACCCCTTTTTTTCCTACATGAGGGAAATTTGATGATCAACTTGCTGCCTGGGCAACTTCCCCAATTAGCTTTTATCTTTCCTCCTCAGCCCCAATCCCCAAGTCCAGATTCCTCTCTCCTTCAATACCTGCTCGACCCAGATAACAACCTGATTAAAAATCCACTACGTTTTACTGGTTTCAGTGCAGCCTTCTACCAGACCCTAGAGGATCTGACTTACATACATCCTTTCTGATTTTTTTATTGTGAGTATGTCTATTTAACAAAGCTGGCTTACATGATTTCTCACTGCATGTATACTCTCCCTTTTGTGTTCCAAGATTTGTCATACCGCACACCTTGGGGGTCCTCAACCTATATACTTAGACAATTTCAAACCTCCATTATATGTATTCTCTATACAAAAAATAATATAAGAATAATAATAAAAATTATTATTTCTGCTTTAAAGTTCTCAGATTGTTTTATAAGAATAATTTTTTATGTTCACCACCATTTTGCAGATGAGGAAACTGAGAATAGAAAGAGTTCACAGAGACAGTAACAGAAGCTGGATCTAACCAAGTATTCTTCACGTGTATTCATCAATCTTATTCAATCCATCTTTACACAAAGTTGCTTGATCATCAATCAAATCCAAAAAATGAATACAAGTATAGAGACAAATCCTTACTGGAAAGTAACTGATTCTTCTCTAAAGCATTATTTCTGAAAATATCTGGCAGTTTTGACTTACATGGAGTACATACATCAAGAGTTACTCAGTTTTTAATATTCAAAGAAATATAGCTATTCTGAAACAACTTTTGGATGCTCAGGCCTGAAGAACAATTTTTTAAGAGTATTTAGTAAATGGTAAGAGTTACAGTAATTAAAATAGGGCCGAAGATTAAAAATGCTAACTCCAACAACTTAAGGTAAAAATTTAAATATTTAAGTACATGCAACTTTGCTGCTGCTGGGTAGCTGAATCTTTCTCATTCCCTAAATTCTTTTACCTCAAATATATTTTATTTTACTAGTTATACAGGGTATCTCAGTTTTAATGATGATTAAATTGGGGCAAGGGGAAATAGAAGGTTAAAAAAGTAAGTAGGCAAGAAACTGACATAGTTTTATTACATGCATTAAAAAAGTAGATGAAGGAAGTAAATCCAAACATCGTGGCTCACTGGGAGTAAAATTTCAATCCACTAAAAGACTTCATACAAAATTGGACCCACTAACTAATTCTCTGATGGTATGATATAGTAACAAAAACAAGTCATGATCTAGGCCAGGGATTGTTAACCCCTTTTTGTGTCATGAATCTCTTTGGCACTTTGGTGAAATCTATAGATCCCTTTTTAGAATGATGTTTTAAAGTACATAAAATAAAGTATGTTGGAATACAAAGAAAACTACTTATACTGAATTAAAGTTATCAAATATTTTAAAAGAAAATAAAAATTAATCCCATATTTAAAAAGTTCTGAATCACATGCTGGCAGTATATAAAATCAGAAGGTTGTTTCAAGATAGAGAATTAGGTCCTGGAATGATGAGTTTAAACTCTCAAAAAATCATGAGTAATTCGGGCAAAAGAGAAAGCCATGAACTTTGTAATATTTTATATGATCTGTTGAAAAGAAACAAGAAACCTGTAACTTAGATAAAGAGACCAAAAGAATAAACAGGAGAAATTTAAATGGTAGAAATGGGACTACACAAGTAAGCAGAAAGAAGGAATCATAGACAAGTATACCATGTGGAGTCTAAACAGGAAAATGAGAATGCTATATATCACTACAGCATGTAGAGTTTTTCTTTAATGTTTAATTTTCTAAGAAGTTCAATTTATATTCAATGCAACTAATATCAAGTTATGTACTCCATGCATAGTAAAATATTAATTAGTTCTTTCTTTTTAAAAATTCCCCATGTCTGATAAAAATAAATACTAAACTGAGACAAAATTCAAGGCTGCTTGAAACTAGTAATGCCAAACGAGCAGAGAACATATTGTGAATAGATCCCTTGTCTAAAGTTTAAGGTGGTCTCTTATAAGCCTAAGAAAGTCTATTGAAGCCAATTTTATGGTATGCCATTGAGGGGAGAAATAGTATGAGTAGGGAGCAGAGGAAGAAGAAAAAAGGGTTACCTTTGAGATTGTGACATGTAAGGATTTTTTTCTTCAATTTTTATTAAACAAATGAAATATGTTAAGAGGTTAAATTTCGAGGCATTCATATCAAGTTTTAACCTGAAGTAGAGCTTTACTTAAAAGTTCCAAAATCCCTGAAAATTTTAGTTTTTGCTGCAAAGGGAGGCTGAAAACAAAACAAAACAAAACAAAACAAAACAAAACAAAACAAAACAAAATAAAACCTTAACTGAGTGTTTCAAAATTGTCAACCTGATGACAAGTCTTCTCATCGCTGCTACATAGAGTTTCCAGAAACCACATTTTTGCCCTCTGTTTTGTTTGGGAGTGGGCTCTTCATTAGTTATTAATAAATCATGGAAAGGTACAGCAAAAAACTATTCATATTAATGATTATGCAATGAATAGTCAGACTGGATGTTGAGAACCACTGCTACCATTTAGAAGGAAAAAAATCAAGATTTAACTTCTACTAGATTTAAATACACTGGCACAATGAATTGTTTGATGTAATGATACTTTTACTTTTACTCTCTACATCAACTACACAACTGCTAAGTAAGTCTACAGAATTGGAAGGAAAAAGAAGGGAATAATTTTCCTCCTCCCCAAAATGCTTACCTCAAATATAAAAGTTTGTTTTACATTGACATTATATTTGCACCCAAAACAACCAGCTAAAGCTTGCATTTAAAAAATCAGATCACTTAATTTAAGAAATAAATCCTGTCAATCATGGCAACTATTTACCCTCTTACTCAATGACTTTTATTGTCTATGGTGAACTTCTATCTTCCTTTCCAGATCCAGAATCAGAATCTCTTATTTAGGAGTTACATCAGTGGCAAAAGATATATATAAAACTATGAGAAATAATTCCAACAGGAACTCATTGAATTCAGGTTTACTTATGTGGCTTACTTGGTCATTTCAAGTCCCTGCCCTCCCCTCCACCTCACCCCCCAATCCTAAACTCAACATTTATTTCTTTAAAGAATAGTCTTTATGTGGCTGAAATTATAATGTACACTAGATATTCTTTCAAGGCCAGCATATACTTCCTCAACCAAATCCCCCACTTCCTTCGTTAGCTAAACATAACTATTTCAAATGTGTACATCCTTTAAAAAGTTAGAAAGGAGTACCTTCATATATAATAGCAGGCAGCTGGGAAGCCAATTGGTGCAGTCAGGGTACACATTTTTAAAAGCAGCTCTTTAACATTCAATAAGTAAGTGGTAATTGGGCACAGAAACATAAACTGTCAAAGTGAATCAAAAAGCCCTCTGCTTTTCAGGCATTATTTGTAAGATTACACTAGAATTAAACTTGAACATGCATCTACCCCATGCATTCAGTCAAATTATGAAAAAAAAAATTGCTATGCTTTTCTTGAATAAAATTAATGTCAGCTTTGTGTCCTTAAACCAGACCCGATCGGGAAATGAAATATGTTTAGTCCCGAAATAGTTGTGGTAATTCAATCCCTGCACTCTCCTTATTTTCTTGATGACAAAGAGAAACTCCCTACTGGCAAGGCCACCTGCACTGATTACTCCTCCATCCACACCCACAGAATATGAAAATGAGCCAATGATCATTAACCTTAATTTCTTCTAACATAAACCTCAGCTTTTTCTCAATCTTGCTTCTCCTGAGATAACTCCCCTGAGATAAGGAAAGGGGGGGGGGGGAGAGGAGAAGAGAGAGGAAACACAAAAGGAAGAAAAGCTGGGAAAGGGGGATTGAAATAAAAAGCAGAATTCAACAGCTTAAAAAAAAATCACAGATGGCTTATTAAACTTCACAGCAAACATTTTACAAAGATAAAGAGATTTCTGAGGCATCATCAACTCTCCAGATAGTGTGATGTCTTTCCCTTCCTGCCCTTTCTTTCTAAGCAATAAATAAGAAGGATGGTCCCTGTGCTCTTGCCCCACCCCACCACCACCACTAACACTACCACCTCCCCCACTTCGGCCCAGATTGCTGGCAATAAAAGACGGGTCTGGACAGCAGGAATGCAGGTGTGGCTGGGAGAAGCTTCCCAAAGACCAAAGGGCCAACATAACCGGGTGGGATATTTCCAATGCAACAATTCTAAATACAGTGGAGAATGCATCACACCTTCTGGTCATCCACGCTCAACTACTGACAACTGGAATCGTTTTGGGTTTAAGCTGTGTGGGGTTAGATCCCATTGGCATTACATCATCTTCTAATGGATAAGGAGCTAGCTTGGGCTCTCAGAAGAAACAAAACAAAACAAAATGCTACAGAAATAATGGTCTGTTTAGCACACGTGTATACTGAAAAATAACCACAGACATTGTGTTACCTTGTTATGTTTGCCTGCAGACGTTGGTAGACCTTAAGCAGCATACCCAAAAGGATTATAAGACTATGAAAAATGAACAACATATCAATTCATCAATACGTGTACATGTGACCCTATATAAAACATTTTTAAGCTTAAAAAAAACCCTTAAAATCATTACAATGTTGAATGAAAATAAGAAGGCTTTAAAATTTCATTTTTCATTAGGACTATTGAATGCAAAAGCAAATGAATATGTTGAGAACAGAACAGAAGGGTAATTGTATTACCTGCAAAATACATTACAACAAGTTGTTTGTCACCTACCAAACACATATACCAGGACTGCAGTGGAGACCAGTAGGGAGGAAAAAACTTTGATCCTGCAGAGTTGTTCTTATTATTTCATATCTCAAATCAAGTAGGAACCATCAAATGGGGAGAAGGGGTAGTGGAAGGTAAGCAGCAGAAGACTGAAAGAAAATACAGACCACAATTCTGCACTTGGTTCAACGTCCTAATTTAAAGAAAAACCAGACTCCAGGCAAGCATCACAGTGTTTTCTAGCCTCTGTTGGTTCTTGAATAAAAAATGGCAAACACAAATGTCTAGCCTTTGAAAAAAAAAAAATCAAGTTGACAAAGGTCAACAAGAATAGCCACAAGTATAGACTAAGAGCTGAAGTATTCAATGCCTCAGGTCATCTTATTAGGTCTTGGATAAACTCACTGCAACATTGCATTAGAAAGAGGTAGCAGAGATTTGACAAGCAGCACTTCATCCACTCAACAGCTTGGTTAATTAATACTTGCCTCTTGTTTACCAAACAGCCCCACATGCCTCGGAGCTGGTAACTTTCAGGTGACAGTGAGGTGACTGAAATCAGGCATGTAACAGATGCCCTTCTTTATGCTCTGTTAGACCGCGTCACAGACTACGGCCCCTGAGTGCATTCCTCTATTTTAGCTGCAGCCAAGTTGAGCTAATTGTCAGAGACAGAACTGGTTCTAATTCTGTAGATTCCAGCAATCACAGGGATACATGGGGAGGTATGGATGGTACATTAAAGTGAAGGAATAGTTGAACAGGAAGGAACTCTACCAATAATTTTTCATGGAAGTATTCACAAAATCTCCTCCATCTAAAATTACTTTCTATCTACTATTATTTACATGTTTGTAAAGGGAGCCCCCAGAGAACAGCTACTGTTTTTGTCTTTCCCTGTACTCTAGCACTTGGCTATAGCATATATAAAGCACAACAGTACTTATATATGCTTAGTGAGAGACTGTATGTGTGGGAGAGGGCTGGAGGAGTCAGAGTTTGAATGAAATAGGAAAAAATGAAGGTTAAAGTAAATATCTCCATATATAAAAGGAAGAACACATCAGTGGTCATTTTGAAATGAATTTAGGTAGGTCTGCGCAAGTGTAAAATATTCAGAAGTTCAGAGACTACCTCGCAGATAATGGCCCAATAACAGATGCAACTCACACTGGCAGTGTTTCATGATACTGACTGTGTCAGAGTCTGATCCAAGCCTATTAATGACATCATAATTAATGGAAATGATAGTCCCTCATTCTCAGCTGTACAACTTTAGCCTGCTTTATCATCTGTGGACCAAAAAACCCAAAAAAACTTCCCATTTATTGTTCTCCTTACACCCAGTCATATTAAAAGTGTTTCTTATTAGCCATTATGCCATACTCATATTTTATCAGTAGCAGCCGTTCACTCCAGTTAAAGTTCTTCACTCGTCATGGGCATTTTTCAGCAAATTAATGTCTTTTACTTGCATGACTTCGCTTCACATTATAGTTTAGGGTTTAAATGGATCATAATACTTTACAGGGAGAAAAAAAGAAGAAAAGAAGATTCAGTGTTGATAATTTTTACCACTTATGACTAAATGACCTCAACTGAAGAAGAAAGAATTAAGCCATTTGTCTTAGGAGATTCAGTGAATGGTTTATGGTGCACAATTTAGCTAATAACTGTTTGGGGCCAATCTTTAACAAGTCACATATTTCCATTGTCCCTTCACCCCCTGCTTATGCTTTTACCACATCCTAACAAAAACATGACCAGAACTGGTGAAAAACATACGTCTCCAACTAATGAATCACATACTTTCCCGCAAGTACAGTAAGTACTACCAGCTGTGTGACAGTCTTGCTTTGGCAGTAGGACCAGTGCAGAACAAGGCCGACACATCTGAAACCAGCTGTACTGAAAAACCACAAGCAATATAAGTCCGTCTGCCTTCTCAGGGGCTTCTTTGTCTCTGGTTTGTGTCTCTGCTCTGTCCCTAAAACTTGCCAGCCATATTGTTTAGTCAAGAGTTCAGAGAGTCCAGAAGGGGTGTAGGAAAATTCACTGATTCAGGGAGCTGGGTCTCAATATGATAATGAAGTCTTTGTTGAGTGGTACCCACCAAGATGAAACATAAAGTTACTCTCAAACCTTAAAGAAATATGCCGACATATGCAGAGAAACAAATACATGGAAGTACAACAAACTCAAACTTGTTAAGTTTCAGATTAGCAGTTTGTAATGTGTTATTGCAGAAATGTGTATCAATTAAGGAAAATTTTATGCAATGATATCCCGGATTAATCTTTATTCTAAAATAAAGAACATTCAGAAAAAACTTCTTGGTAAATTCTATGGATCCCAGGAGTATATTATTTTTTTCAAAACCTTTACTTTTCCTTCCTGTAAGGCTACATTCATCTGAATAAATAGGGCTGTTAAGGGGAATAGAAATCTGGCAATGTATTATGGGATTTGTAGTCCTTGGTATATTTTGAATTCCACAAAAAATATTCATTGACTTCAAATCTGATAAAAATGTGACTGTAATAAACAACATCTTTATTAATTAAGCATATAATTACCTCAATGTGTTACTGGATTTAGACTCAAGGAACAAAAGCCCAATGCTGTTGTAAGTAATGAAGTATTTTATAAAAGTTTGCTGATCAGGCTTGTCTCTGAATTCTCTATAATAAAGTTAAGCAATCTTTAGGCCATGAGAATCACTTAAATACAGGTGCCCAGAACTAACAGAAAAAGCATGCCTTTGATGTTCTGGCTTTATCACCAATTTTGCCAGTATACACAAAATTCCTGAATCACACTTTCAAGATGATTTATTAGGCAAAAAGCCATTGTCCAATGGCCATATTCTGATTATTTCTTTTCTTCCCACATGAACCTCTGGTCTTTTAATAACATTCTCTTCGAGGCAAACAATCCCCAACTTAAATATAACAGCTGCCACATATCAGGCGTTATGCTAAGCTCTGGGTATACAAAGAAAGGCCAAAAATCTTTGTTCTTAATGAACTTACAGTCTAATATGAAAAATAACATTCAAACAACTATTTACAAGCAAGGTCTCTTGCTTCTACATACAGGATAAATTGGAGATAGTCAACAGAGGGAAAGTACTAACAAGGATTAGGAAAGGCTTCTTACAGAAGTAAAGACTTGACAGAAGCTTGGAGACAGAGATAGGGAAGAAGAAAGTTCCAGATATGAGGGACAGCAATGAATATACAGTCAAGTGGGTAAGAGAGTATCTTATATGAGAAACAGCAAAAAAGCCAATATCACTGAATTGTAGGATATGTGTGTGTGTTGAGGTGTGGTGGATAGCATAGGTAGGTAAAAATATTCACAGTTAAAGATCACAAAATATATAATTGTGAACACCCATAGTGAGTGATATTTATAATTCATTGTCAACAGCATTTTAATATGACAAATAATAATATTTTCAAGGGCAGAGAGGCCAGTTCACAAAGCAGATCATGTACAGAAATCAGCTATAATAATGGCCTAAGAATCAAAACTGATTAAATAATTGACTCTGAAAGAAAGAGGAGGCTAAGGAGGGTCACAGAAGTAGTGATTTGAACCCATGACACTCACTTCAAATCTCTTGTCCTATATCACACTGTTCAAATTTCACATCAAAGAAAAAGCAACAGAATAGAGAATATGTTAAAAGGTGAAAAGAGATGGTTTCTCAAAATTATCCCATTATGTTAGTGGTGAATTAGATTATAGGTCACTTAATGAATTGTCAACTTTTTGTCTATGAGGTCTGGCTAATTAACTACATATCAACATTTGAGTGCTCTTTTGTTTAACTTCACTCTTTTCCATTTCTTTAACCGAACAATCTAGCTAAACTAAAAGTGTACCCAAGTCTGTACTTAAATCACTAGCAAGCTTTTTAATAAAACTTAGTACCTTTATCTACCACTTCTAATTGTCAAAGCACTCTAAAAAACTAAAAACATATATGAACCACTCAAATGCTACCCACTCTACCCTGGGCCATAACAGCTACTGAAAAGAAAATTTTATAATAGTTTCTTACCAGTATATCATAATATAAAAGGATAAATTTAACAGGGCAAATCTATGAAGTAAACCTAGGAAGGGGGGGGGGGGAAGAGGAGAGAGAAGAATGACTAGGTTAATAATATATTACAAAAAAGGGGTAATGATCCTCCCCAAGAATTAGAGGATTAGTCTAAATCAGCACAGGACTGTTTTAATCTATGACTTCTATAAGAACCTCTATAACTTTCCACAGCCTGACCTCCTTTCTGAACAAATTCAAACATAAAAGTTCAATCTAAGATTTATCTTCCTGATACAACAACTATTGATGGCTGTTAAAGAGTGCTGTAGCTAATCTTCACAAATCTTCTTCCCCTAGTCTTCCCCAAGATCCCTTCTCCAAGCCCTGTTTCAAATAATGCCAATCTAAAATCACTTTCAGTTCAGTTCACAAAGATTTCTAAAATTGGTGACCAGTCTTTGGAAATTGTTTGGGATTTTTTTTCCACAAAAAGAATATCATTCCCCCCCTGCCTTAAAAAAAAAAAAAAAGACCTTTCATGGTTGGGTACTGACTGATAAATATATACAACAGAAATAAGCTAGCAATTTCTTGAAGATCTGGAAGAAAGATAACTATAAAAGAATAAAGTTGAATCAAACATCTACTTAAAAGAAATGGTCCTTGAATGAAAAGGATCCCCTACATGTTTTGCAGCAGAATTGTTACCAAATCAGACCAACTCTCTAAGTTGTGGATTGTAGAGTCACAGACAATTTTTTTTTCCTCTACCAAATATATACCACAAGTTAGATCATAGTGGAGCAATGAAGTGTCATTCAAAATGACTATAACTAGGGCACATATCAAAATTCATGAAAGACTAGAGAAAACAGAGACACAATATTTCCAGGGTTTATTGGTAGAATATGGTCCAAAACATATTTTAAAAACCTCTAGTACAAACCTGATAATTAAGTGTTCATAGGAACAAGGGGGAAATGGTGAATTGTAAGGAGCACAGGATTTGCATTCAGAGGACATGACATTCAATCTCAACTCTATCATTTTTACCACCTTTGTAAATGTAAATTCTCTGGATCTCAGTTTCTTTCTCAATAAAGTGACAGAGTTGGGATAATATCTAACTATCCTTCCTTCTCTATATCCTTGTTCTAGGATTTTAATAAAAGGAGACAATCACTATACCTTAGGTAAGAGGTTCTTAACCTGGGCTCTATGAAATTGCTTTTGTTTTTAATGTTTTGAAAATTACATCTCAATTGAATTGGTTTTCTTTGTAATATTACATATTTTATGTTATGCATTAAAAAAAAAAAAACTATTCTAAGAAGGGACAATCCAGATTGTACCAGATGCTAAAGGGGTTTATAAAACAAATAAACTTAAGAACCCTGGTGTCAAGACTAGACCCCTCTAACCATTATATCATGTTGTCTATCAAAGCACTATACTATTATGGATTAATATAACTTCCTATATTATCCCAGATTAAGTGAGAGAACAATACTGAACTATGAAAGTCTAGTTCAAATATAGTCTTGTTAAAAGGCACTTGTCTAATCATTTTGGACTCCCTTTTTACAGGGCTTTGTGTGTTTGTGGGGATGCCTGGCCACAAGCTGAACTCTTCTGTCAGTAACTTGTACTTTTACATGCCCCAGACTATTGCTGGGGCTTGTTAGTACAAAGTTACTGGATATGGCCTTGACCTATTTTATAGGCCAGAAGATGTCCTTTCATCCATAATGAACAAAAATATTCTTGAGACTATAACATTGTTTCACAGGTAGATAGATGTCTTCTTGATAATCAGTTTCTGCCCTCAAGCATCCATACTAAACTCAACCCTATAATCATTCAAGACACTTAAGCCCTCTAAGCCTCAGTTTACTCACCTATAAAGTAAGGGAGTTGGACTCTATGATTCTTTCAAATTATATATTCTAGGATCCTATGATTTGTATACCAATTATTGTATCTTCAAATATTGTTTCATTTACATTTAGCATACAGAATAGATCATCTAAAACAGGCTCTATTTAATACAATGTGGTTTTAATTGGAGGCTGTTTCAAATGAGCCACCTGTATTTCATTTTTTCAAAATTATCCATAATTTTCTATGCAATTTGCTTCCACAATATAACTAACAGCAGTTAGTTCTGTACTAATGCTATTGTTCAAAAGCCAAACTGCCTTTTTACTGAATTGCACTGTAGCTCTAAAGAGTCCTAGGTTTATAATCTATGGCTCAAGACTGACATCCAAGTTCTAACACTTACCAATTGTATGACCATGCATGACCTTGCAAGTCATCTCTCTTTCACCAAATCTTTCTTCATTTGCAAAATGAGAATACTTGCACTACCTATTAAACCAAGCAGGTTTATTTAAAAAAAAATTTGTGTTAACCTCAAAAGTCATATAAATGTGGATTATGATTATTACTAGATGACATTGATTTCATTTCCATTTCAGAATCAGTGAGTTTGCCCATGGAAAACTATCAAGCAAAAACCTCTATTTACACATCATTCTATTGCACTTTCTTTTACATCCTTGTCTCCTATTAAGGCCCACATCATGAATTCTATGTTCCAATTCTTATTAATTTTATTAATGTTTTATTAATGCATTTGAACTTTTTAAACTCATGTTTCTTGAAGGTTCTGAAACCAAGTACCCACTATGGTTTTTCATTTTCTTCTCTACCTGCTATTACTTTTCTAATAAAATAGGTCTTAGTTTTCCCAATTTATTCGCTAGAAAAACTTCGTTGCTAGTAACTATCAAAATCAGCTCATATTCTTTGATACTACCATATTTTTCTTTTATAATTCTTCCATATTAGCTAGTTTTCCTGGATTCTCAATTTAAAGCCTTCAAGACATTTTAAATTATGGTTTTACAATATGGTTTCTCATATTCATTGATTAGTATACATCAAGTATCTACAGACACACATCATTGTACTAAGCCTTAGTAATACAGAGAAGGAAAAAAAAAAAAAAAAAATATATATATATATATATATATATATATATATATATATATATAAAACATTAAAGTCCCTGCTCTCAAGGAGCTGAGAGTCTGCCAAAACCTTCTTTACCTAGTTAATCTAACAAATAATTTGCAAGGAATTCATAATCACCTATACAGGATAGCATTTTAGAATTTTGCCATTAGGAAGGATCTCAGTGGCCATCTAGTTTAACCAATGTAGCACTCATGAAACATAAATGCATGTAAATTAATGGAAATGAATTATAAAGATCTCCCTTTTAATGAAATAGTTGCAAAAAATCCCCACTATGGAACTTGCTGAAGGAGATCAACTAGCCCTTGAGTGAAGAAATAAGGGAAACCACTTCCTCTCAAGACAGCCCAATTAGACTCTTGAACAGCTTTAGTTTTGGTAAATAATCTCAGACCTCAAGTCTAAATTTGCCATTTTATAACTTCTACAAATTTCTTTAGTTACTACCATGTAGAGTTAAAAAGAACAAATTGAATCCCTCATCCACATGACAGACCTTCTAGTATGTCAAGACATATCTAATTGCTTCTGCTATTCCTCATGTATCATGAATACAAGGTCCTTTACCATTCTGATCACTCTTAATTGGGTATTCACCAACTATACAATGTCATTCCTAAACTGTTCTGCCCAGAATGGAATATAATACTTCAAATGTGGTGTGATGATGGCAAACATTTCCTTATCACTGAAATAGATGAACGTAGCCTAAAATCTTTTTCTTCAACTAAAGCCGATTGATTTTTGTCATCTCTGCAAGGTTTTATCAATATACTTTTTGGCACATAAAATAATGCCAAGTAAACAATAGTCATTTCAATTATGCTGATGAAAAAATGCTAATGAAAAGAAATTTATTAGGATGTAAATAGGAAAGTAATAAATTATTCCTGTATTTTTAATTACCTAACTGGAAATTCCCCTAAGAACTGGTAAGTGAATAGTTAGTTTCCAATAGCTAAAGTAGTTCCTTCTCTTTTGGGGGGAAGGGACATGGAAGGCTTCTAGGCTATTAACTAGTTTATTAGTGACACAAAAATATTAGACTTCTCCTGAAGATCCTAATAATAACTTTTTATCTTTTGTGTACCCCCTCCCCCTCCCCTTACCTTATATGTCACTAGCTAAAGAAATCACAGCATTATATTCTATTCAGGTTTCCTTGCACTGTGAAACTGCTTGGCCTTTGGTATGTCATTTCTTCAAATTTCTCCTATCTTAATTGATCTATGTGAAGACTTGATACACTGTGTTTACCAAGTCTCCTTAATAGTCTCTTGTAAAACTGTTTATAATTTATCCATATTTACTGGGGAAACTACACAGATTATGTATCCATCATTACTAATTTAAAGATATAATTATTATTGCTTTCAGTGAATCGAAGTAGGTCACATATTTATCTTTTACTCCCTTATTATAAAAGTCAATGTGGTTTCTTTCTCTGAAGGACAACTTATTCATCAATTACAAGTTTTATATTTACAATTCACCCCTTCCTACCTACTCCCTCCCCAACAGGGAAGAAGTTCTTGTAAAAGTCATACTCTGCATAGTTAAAAACAATTTTTAAAAAATCCGACTGAAAATCATATATCCCTAAAGAAAATAACTATTACTAGATAAATATTAAATTCAGAATTCAGATGGCCTCTGATTCTTGGAACTTAGATTTAATTTCTTAAGATATCATATCACCTCTTTTTAAGCTATCTCCCCAACATGACAGCACCATAGATTAAGGAAAAAGAGTATAAATGTCATGTGAACAGCAAAGTTAACAATTTGAGAATCACTCTGTGAAAAAAACTTAACCCAACATTAGCAATTTCCTCACACACAATTTACATGCACCATTATGGTGGCTGGAGTTTGTGTTTAGTACCACTTGATAGAAGTTATTACTAATGTGGTTTACATAAATTACATGTAACATACCCCATATGGAAACCAGATTTTTCATAGTAACTAATGTTTCCTAATAAACACCATGACCTGGAATCTCTGTAGCCCACTCCCTCTTGTGTGCCCTCTTATTGCATGATTTTCTGTGATTTGTCTGTTTTAGATATTTAGTTCAAGAAACCAAGGCATTTGAATATTCTCACTGTAGTTAAAAAGGGATTAATTCTATCCCATGTTGTACTAGTTACAAGATAATTGGGCTCCTTGAAAGGCACTATCATAAATTACCTCAATCCATAAATTATTCTGAACAATGGTAGGTAATAATTCTCTTGCATAAACATTTTTATTTGTGGAAGTTAACAATGAATTCTGTTTGTTTTACAATCTAAAGTCCCTTTCCTTAGGCTCTGCTGAATAAAGCTGATTAGCCAAGATTATCTATACCCACATATTCTATACCCTAACTAGTTTTTATTCCAATATTTTGTACAATTTATAATATTTTATAATACAAAAGTAATTTTAGTAAATACAGGTTTTTAATTTTAATTTTGGTAGGACATGTATATTTTATAAAAATGTCACAAAAATATTAGTGGGAAAGACATTCATTACTATGAAAAATTTTGTGGATTTTTATGGACTATATATACACTTAGAACCCATACTTTGATATTCTATCTACACAGTGGAAGATGATTCCACTAAATGATTTTCACGAAGTATTTTTTTCAAATACACATACAAAGAAAGTATAGTGTATAGGGCAATAGGAAATAGATAATTATATGTATACTTTTTAAAAAGTGCAAGTATATAGAGAGACCTATAAAGAAGCTGTTTAAAAGTTTCATTATCAGACTTTAAAAAAAAAATAGACTGAGTGACCAAAGTATATTCCTGTAAGTCAAAAAGGCAGATGGGGATAGGGAGAAGAAAGGAGGCATTCATTTTCTAGGAAATTGAGGCGAGAGAATTGCTACTAACACCCTGTACACATTGACAACAGAAATAAATATATACATTGAAAAGTTATATGTTAGATCTAATAAGCAGGCTGCAAAAGATCGATGTGTTAAAAAAAAAAAAAAGGCATTATTGAATTAAAACGAAAGTCATTCAGAATTATGGAATGTCCAAATTAGAGAAGGAAACTGTCAAATCTAAAAATCCAACCCTTTCATTTTATAGTTGAGTTAACTGAAACAGTTCCAAAGAAGTAGATTAACCAAGTTGACACTGCTAATTAATTGTGGATCAAGAACTACAATGAAAGTCTATTGAGCCCTATTTCTGCTATTCAACACTACATATAGCAGAGAGATGAATAATTCTGAGACTATTACTCCTACAGTAAGCATTTTAAGATAAAGGTAATAGTGAGAAAAGTCTGATAATTCTAGGTCTGAATAAAAAATTTAAATAAGTTTCTGGCAAGCTAAACATAAAATAAGAACTAAGATGGAAAAATTTGTCCATCTGCCTTTCTTCAAAAGATGAAAAAGAATTGAAAGTGTTTAAGGAGTATTTTAAAGGGAATATACCAATTGCAAGAAGGGTTTTTTAGCCAAGCTGTGAGAATTCCATGTTATACTCACCAAAATATCACATAAGCCAAACAGGTGGATTGTTGTTTATAGTTTCAAGAATTATTTACTTAGTAAACTGGTAGAGGGTCAATGTTGAGTCTGGATACAATTTAAAATCACTTGTTTTCTAATTATTTTAAAACATAAAGATCCAAACACTGTTTTTCTAACTAATGGGAAAAATAGGTTAGAGAATATTCAACCATAAATCTCTTTAATAATTAAAAAAACAAGAACATTAGTTGGAATTTTTTTCTTTCTGAATATTAAAAGATATTAAAATTTTCTCTCCATCTCTTTTTTTCCACATGACATTATAGTTTTCCATAGGGACTAGAAAGGTCATAAAATAATTTTGTGTAAATAATTGTTGGTATCAAACCAGGCACACATAATCTATCTGAGGAATATATGTAAACCACTAAATTGCCTGATAAATACATATGTGCCAATGATCATCTAATAAGAAAATTGTCCTTTAGTTTGCACTTATCCTAACTTTAAATAGGTAGCAATTATTTATATGCATCACTTTAAAAATATGTGAGGAAGCAAGGGCATGCATAAATTTAGAGATAAGTAAGATATGATATAGTATAAACAAAACAGTTCATCTTGTAAAGCATTCTCAACTTCAAAGTCATTTATTTAGGACTCGTAGAGGCAGGCCTATTCCAATGTGTGTTAAGTGGACAACTTCTATCCTAAAAATATTATTACTTGCAATTTAAAAAGAGCAGCAGCAAACTATGAACCAGGTTGGTAATGTAAATTGAGAGCAAACATTTCAGATTTAAATTACATTTTTGTGGCTATTAAAAAAAAAAAAAGCACAACAGAGGTATAGGTTTTGCTCACAAGTGATCATTTAATCACTTAAAAAGTGAAATAATTATGACCAAATGTAAGCATGACAGAAAAAATTTAAATACAAACTGAGAACCAAGGGAAAAAAGGTCAAATTTTATCCCAGAACATCCAGGGTACACAAATATGAACTAGGCAAGAATATTTCTCAAATGGCTTATGCCAAAATCAGAGACACATGGTGATGTGGCTGATATCAAAATCACTTGGGCGTCACACACAACTATAATTAGCGATGGGTGAACCTCAGCAGGATTAGATACGCCTCCTAAATTTTAAATGCTTGCTTGGAGCTAAATTTCTGTGAACCTCTTTGGTCTGGTAATCAGTCTAGGAGTCTTGTAGAAACAAGCTTTCTCGAGATATTTCCATTGCTTCGTGGTTTCTGGCAACATTGAGCAATCCACGGAAGCGAGATTTTCTAAGAGTGTTTTGTTATTTCCATTTCCTATCCCAGCTAAAAGCAAAGGCATGAGAAGAGTGAAAAAAAGTTGTTGTTGTTGTGTTTTTTTTAAATATACATCTAAAAAAATTTCAAACATTAAAAAATAGGTTTTGAAATCTCAAATGCAATTCAAATGTTACTGGTGGTGCTTTAAAGAGTTGAAGGAACTAATAATGATGAAACTGTATGTCATTAGCTGAAAAAGAAAGTCTGGCAGGGAAAGAACCTAAGAATATTTTCTTAAATGGAAGATGCTCCTATCTAAACTAGTTTTCAAGGAGATTTAAAAGAGTCAATTTTGATAGATCAAGGACTCAAAAAATCATAATTCACCCAAAAAGGATAACAAGGATTGACTTTTGTCATACATGATTAATGAGGCCCTAGCTTTGTCTCCTTACCAAATTTCATTTAAAAACAAAAACAAAAGCAGTTTCAAGTCTTGTTTAAAGTCACAACACTGCAGCATGTTATCCATTACCATTTATTCCTTTTCTAAACTTCAATAGCAACACAGTCTTTGAAAATTACCATATATACTTGGTTTGCCTTGGGAATTTCTTATCTTATGCATCAGGGACTAAGCAGAAGAAACTCGATTATCATCCAAAAGCCATAATAATACAAAATTTACTTGAGGATTTTCAATTTACATTTCTCTACATTGTTTAATATTTATTTTTTCTCAGAGTTCTTAAGAAACATCATCTTATGTCCCAACATTTCAGATGTTACTATAAATATACATATATGACTCTATAGATATATTATAGCAGAATCCCTTTCTCCCCCTGGAGCATTTTATTCATAACTTTCACTTTGAAAGACTCAAGCTAGTCAACTTTTATTACCCTTCGGGCTCTGTTTCGGACCCTCTGGACTTCACCATCATTCCTTAAATTGCCTTAATACTTTCTCTTTCACCAATCCTCCTCTTTTCAGTTTCCTTTTATGTTTTTTTTTCAATTAGAACATATGTTCCTTGTGGGTAAGAATAGCACTTTTGTTTTACTTGTATTTAAATCTCCTAATTTAGGGCACTACATATCAAAAAGCAAACTCTAATTAGATGTTTGGAAAATTATTGACTTTTCAAGTCAAATTTTGGGGATTTAAAAAGGATGATCATTTCCATTTGAAAAGCAAAATCCAATAATTGAAAATGAGTGTGCTCCTAAATAACAGTATGAATTAAGAAAAGAAATTCAATAATTACCAAGAAAATATAAAGTGTTTGGAAATTTTCATTATTTTTTATTTGTTTGTTTTGATGGGGGATATGGAGATAACTGCCAAGAACATAGGTTGTTTTTAGATGGAGAAAATGTTTTTGAGAATGTGGAGCTAGAATGGGATAAAACTTTGAAAACAAAAATAAATTTTGTAAAATTCCTGAATGTGATCTGTCTGGGATAACATTATGGAAGTCAGTTTTAGCCCAAAGCAAGGTTGTCTGAGTAAATCCTATATCTTTAAAACTAAGAGATCATAATGGAAAGGCTGAGAGATTTGTAATTATAACAATGTTTGTAAATGGCCTCTCAAGTACTAGAACAAGATTTTATTAAAGTCATATTTTTCTAACATTAAATTTCAATGTTCTGCTAGTAATTACAAATGTCAAGAACAGAACTTAAGCTCACTGGCATGGCTTGTTTACTTCTACGCACACATGTCAAACACAGGGTTCATTAATGATTTCAAGGTGCAAGAAATGATAGCAATCACAATTCACTACTGTTGATTGCTATTATTCTTTCCTTTATGATTAGCATCTTTATCTGTTAGTAAGTGCTTCTGTGTACAATATCTTGATTCCCACAACATATTAAACAACTCATTTTATACCTTCACATGGTATAAATGAAAGAAAGCTCATAAAGCTAACTATTATTAGTAGTATTATTACTATTATATTCCATTGCTAATGAAGATTTTAAGTGTTTTGATTTTTTCTCCTAAGGAGGGGGCAAAAAAAAAAAAAAAAAGACTAAACAGAAATCATCAGAGTAATTATAATGATCTATTTTTGGATAATAAAAAAGTCAAATTCACTGACTATAAAACCAATGTAAATTCCTCTTTAGAATAATAATAATAGTACTGAATTTAAAAACTGACATTCCTTTGTCTTAGCACTTTAAAATAGCAGAAAAGGATCAATGAATAAAAATAGTACAAAAATAATATTACAAATGAATGTGAGGTTTCTCTGGTTGACTAAGCTATGGAACTTGGATCCAAAGTCATTGAAAATTATTGCATTTAATATTATATAGACATAATGAGTGTATAATTTACACACACACACACACACACACAATATTCCAAACTCTCCTAATCAGTTTACTTGAGATTCTAAATTATGTGATTATTGTTTAAATAGAGATTTAAAATGATTCCCATTCTGGAAAACTTTTTAATCTTTAATAAAATATAGAAAATACAATATATGAATTCATATCACAAAGATGCCACTTTATTCATTTTCAACTGGAGTTTTATTTATTGGTTGTATTTTCCAAAGATCAACATTCTTGCATTTTGATTTTTTATATATCCCATACTAAAGAGATAACAAATATTACAAAATGGAACAAATATTAATTTGGAGTCTAATGATTTGGGTTGAAATTTTAGCACAGCTACTTATGGTCTCTATGCTCCTGGGCAACTCAGAATTTCTAATGGCAAAAGCCTTTATATGTGTAAAAATGTAGAAATTATATAAGATTATCACTAAGCATGGCATAGTGCAAAGAATTCTGGCCCTGCAATCATCAAAACCATTTGGTACTGGCTAAAAAATAGAGTGAATGTAATAGATTAGGTACACAAGACACAGTAGTAAATAACTATAGTAATATCCTGTTTCATAAACCCAAAGACGGCAGCTTCTTGGATAAGAACTCATTATTTGACAAAAAATTGCTAGTAAAACTTAAAAACTGTATAGATTTTTTTCTGCTATATAGCAGAAACAAGACATAGACCAACCGTTTATATTTTATACCAAGATAAGGTTAAGATGGGTACATGATTTAAACATAAAATGTAAACCACAAGCAATTAGGAGAGCAAGGAATAGTAATAGAAGATCTATGGAAAAGAGAAAAATTTATTACCAAACAGGAGATAGAGAACATAAAGAAATGCAAAATGGATAATTTTGATTACATTAAATTTAAAAGGCTAAGAAGGAAAACAGAAAGCTGAAAAACAATTTTAATTGCCAGTGTTTCTGATAATGACCTCATTTCTTAAATATATACTTTATCAAATTTATAAGAATACAAGTTATTCTCCAATTGATAGTCAAAATATATAAACAACAGTTTTCATTTCTTGAGTCAATAATGATTTGGATCATTTTACTATATGACTATAACAGATTTAGCTCTTCCCAGCAATACAATGATCCAGGATAATTTCAAGACTTATGATAGAAAATGCTATTCACATCCAGAGAAAGAACTATGGAGTGTGAATGTAAATCAAAGCTTACTATTTTCATTCCTTCCTCCCCTCCCCAGGCTGGGGTTAAGTGACTTGCCCAGGGTCACACAGCTAGGAAGTGTTAAGAGACCAAATTTGAACTCGGGTCTTCCTGAATTCAGGGCAGGTGCTCTATCCACTGCGCCACCTAGCTGCCCCTATTTTCATTTTTTTTCCCCTTTCTTGTCATTTTCCATTTTTTTCTGATTTTTCTTTCACACGACTAAAATGGAAATATAATTAATATATAATTATTGCATACATCTTGGGGAGGGTGGGAGAAAAATTTGGAACTCAAAGTCTTACAAAGTGGATGTTGAAAACTATATTTACATGTAATTGGGGGGGAAATACTATTAAGTGGCAAAGAAGGAAAAAAAAAGAATACTGGCCTTGGTGACAGAAAAAAAATTAGAACCAAATGATTTGGGCAAATCACTTAATCCATCTGAGCCTCAATTTCCTCATCTAAATAAACAGTGATATGCTTACATAATACAGTAACAATATGATATAAGAAAAGTACTTTATAAATAATTCTACAACAGGAGTTATCTTATAATACTTTGATAGAAATTTAATGTCATTAATATGGTTACTCTTCATTATGATCAGTTCACTCCCTATCTCATCATATACCACTTTTGATAACCACTTGCATATTTCATCTTTAGTAATATGTTGCAACTTATTCAAACCCATCACATACCTCCCCCCCTGCCATTGCCCTCTAGATGATTCCCAACTTTAAGAGGCTATTATTGTAAGAAGTCTAAATCTTATGATTATCTATCTAGTTAGAAGTGGTTCTATGGAAAATCATCAAACCTATGCACTGGATAAAATGGCAGACCAGTATGGATTAAGTTCATTTTCAAGGTACAATTTTTTATTTCATTCCATTTATTTAAAACAATCTAATTACCTCTATAGCCTCTTTAAGAAATCAAACACCAAAACAAAATGCATTAAACTAATCCAAATGCCTAAATTCAGAACATATGCACACACTGCATTATGAGACAAAGAAATCCTAGAAATCTTACTCAGGAAATATATGGAGTACCATACTCCAATTGATACCTGGAAGGTTAAATGTGAAATTAGGTCTTAAGAAGAAAGATAGGATAAAATCAGTACAACTCACAGATATGCAAAACAGAGTGAATATATAGGTTTAGTCCATGATGTTTGAGAGTTTCTGTGCCAGCAGAATCAATAATGTCCCTGCATTATTCACAATCTTTAATAATAAAACACTCAGGAAATTAAATTATTTTATACCACCCTGCATATTCTACTCTGAATACCTACAAAGAACTCTTTTGAGAAGGTAAGAGAAATTTAAAATGGTTAATATAAACTATGGGGAAATAAGGAAAGTGGAGTTTGCCCTATTTCCCTGTACCTGCCAAGTGTTTCTCATGGAACAGAGAGGGGAAAAAAAAGTTTTTCCAAATATATGTAATCTTAATTTGATTAAGAACTCATAACATTTTGTTAGGATAAAAAAAAAAAAAAAAAAACAGTCAAAAAAGCACTAGACCTGGAGTGAAGATGTTGATTTGAGTCCTATCTCGAATGTCTAAAATATATATATTTATTTTTAATATATATTAATATATACTATATCTTATATTAACACATATCATATATAATACATCATGTATATATTATTATATATTTTATATATCATATAGATAGATATAAATGAGAGAGTATGTATGAGTTTCTTTCTTCTGTAAAGATAGAATAATAGTACTTTCATTAACTACCTCAGACAGTAATTACAAGGAAGTCATGTTAGACATTGTGACACAAAAAAATATAAGATATTGTTATACTTAATGAGACCCTTTCTTCAATAATATGAAATATATTCATAGTAACACTGAGAATATTTTCAAAAGATGGCTATTGAGTCACTGTACTAATAACTTTGAATTAAAACACAAGAATAAAATACAAGTCAAACTCTGTTACAATGACCTCTATGGAAATGTACAAATTCTCTTTACTGTACTGGATTTTTGTTAAGATATTACTTGAAATTAGACAGTCACTGACTGCGGTTTAGAAATTTGTTATATGTGGCATGACCTATACATAAAATTGTACTTAACTGCAGTTATATTTCAACAAAGATTTTCTCAACTTTTAAAACTAGGATAATCACCTTTCCAAGTTTAATCTTAATATAACATTCTTGAGAAAGAAAAAAAAAAAAAAAAAAAACAAATAAATCACTACCATATATCTGCCAACTCACTGGCAGAGTCTTTCATCTGCCACAATATGCAAACATCCAAAGTTGAAAATTACTCTAAGCAACATTAATGATTTGTCTTAAAACTTTTCATCATTGTTAAGACTTATAATATCTCAATATGTCAAAAACAAACAATGACCCTAATTTTATAGCACTGTTTTCAGAGGTTACAAAAAGACTTAACTTAAAATTAACATTTGACAAATTTTTATTAAGTACCTACTATGTGCAGAACACAGATTATGAGACAGAGTTAACAGGTATAACTTCAACAAAAAATATTAGAATTTGAATTGAAGGGAAGTTTATAAGAAAGTATTGCTATCTGATAGGAGAAAGTTGCTATTGATGCAGATGCAGTAAATAGTAAAATGAAGCTCATGGAAGGCTTCTTGGATAAGATGGCATTTGAATTGGGCTTTAATGAATGGTTAGGAACTCATAGGTGATAAAGCAGAGAGAGGTCATTTATTTCTCAAAGTAAAGAGGCAGGCAATCTGGATGATGGGGAAATGGGCAAAAATAATTACAGAATATATACTATATTTTAAGAGAGAGTATTATGAGAATAGATTTTAAAAAGAGATAAAAGATAAGGTAGCACAGGATTACAGATGGCCTTTAATGCCCAGCCAAAGGACTTTGACATTTACTTTTCTGAATAATTATTATTAGGCAATAGGGAGCCACTGATGACTTCTGAACAGAAACATGATGTGACACTAAGCATGAGGAGCACTACTTTAACAGAAGTATAAAGGATGGACTGATGAAGATGGTGTGGAAATAATGAAGCATAAAACTTACTGCAATATTCCACATGAATACTAATGAAGGCATGTGTTACAAGGATGGTAGTAAAAATAAAGAGGAAGTACAGAGGAAGGTAAGGTTACAAAGTTGTGCTCATCAGATCTTGGTAAAAAAAAAAAAAAAAAGAAACGAGGGAGAAGAAAAAGATGAAAGTAATCAAAATATTTTGAACACTGAAATCTGAGATAACGGTGATGCTATGAAGAAACAATAAAATCAAAAGGCAGTAGATTTAAGGGGAGAAGATAAATTGGAACTGCATACATTGTATTTGAAATGAACTTTCCTCATGACAATCTTATGAGATAGGTAATAGAAGTATCATTAGCTTCAGTGTTCAGATGAGGAAAATTAGGTCAAGATGAGAGTTTTTAACTCATGCTTTTTACATTATCAAAGCTATCCCTCTAAAAAAAATTGAATATTTCCTTTCAAAACTATTTAGTTTCTCTGACTTACCAAAAAATGATTTCTAATAAAACAATGTTTTGGGAGTTAGCTTTGGGTTTCAATACTTTCACAAAAAGAACAAAAGAATTATAGTAACAATTTATGTAGAAAGTAAACAACTAAAAGTAAATAGTAGCACTTCTAAAACTGTGATCCTTTGATACTAAATATACAGTCTATATGAACAACATTTTGTTGTGCATGTATTTATTGTGCTAGGTAGAAATAAAATCATGGCTTTTTAAGGAAGAAATGCTCTGATATGAGAAAATTTCTTTGCACTTTTGAGGAGATAATCACACACATTTCCAACACATGCCTTCATTGTGAAGAATAGCTTATAATACTGTCCTAGCTATTTTTTTTAAATTTTAAAATTTTTTTATAATATTATCCCTTGTATTCATTTTTCCAAATTATCCCCTCCACTCCCTCCCCCCATGACAGGTAATCCCATACATTTTACATGTGTTACAATATAACCTAGATACAATATATGTGTGTAAATACCATTTTCTTGTTGCACATTAAGTATTAGCTTCCGAAAGTATAAGTAACCTTTAGGGTAGATAGACAGTAGTGCTAACAATTTACATTCACTTCCCAGTGTTCCTTCTCTGGGTGTAGTTATTTCTGTCCATCATTGATCAACTGGAAGTGAGTTGGATCGTCTTTATGTTGAAGATATCCACTTCCATCAGAATACCTCTTCATACACTAGCTAATTTTTTTTTTTTTAACAAATAATGTAAATTGAAGCAACACAACAAATCAAGAGAAAGCATCTTATCACCTATTAATGTATATCTACATGACAAAAATCCTCATTTTTTACTAAAATTATAAAAACAAAATAATCATATGCCCAACAAGTTCTGTTCATAGAACAAATATTTATTAAATGCATACAACGTAGAAAACTATGCTAGAAGATGGGATAAAGTTTTAGGACAATTCCTATTCTCATAAATTATGAGCAGAAAGATATATACATAAGCAACTATAAAAACAATTGTATCCGCTCTTAGCGGGAGGTTGTACACCTAGAATAAGGTGACAATTCATGGAAATTTCTTGAAAAAGATATTTATATTCATTGTTGCAACTTCCTCTCCTCTCATGTGCTCCCCATTTGACTTTTCTGTCTCATCATTGCTCTCCAAAATTATCAATGATTTCTTAATTACCAAATTTAATATTTTCTCAATACAAATCTTTCTTGGTCATTTGCAGTGTTCTTGTTTGGTGTTCCAGAGGTCTTGTAGCAGCCTTCTTTTCAGTAATCATCACAGAATAGCCGGGGATAAAGTCCAAAGTCCAAATTCTTTATTGTGTCCTTGCCTGGGGCTTGGCTAGCTTTCTTGAGGCTCTTCAGATAGGCCTTGGTTTCAGGACAGGCCAGCCACCAGGGTGGTGTGAGATGGAATGAATCTCACTGAGTCCGAGGGCTTGTGCTTGGGCTTCCAGCTACCACAAAGGTGGATGATGGAATGAATCTGTCTCTGAATCCGCCTTGGCTGAGTTTGTCCCAGTTTATATGCTCTATTATATTAGGAGATTTACAGTATTCTGAGTATAAACCAATCATTATATCACTAGGGAACCATTATTTGTTATAAGATTAAATCAATCATACTGAACTAGAGAACTATTAAGCACCATGTTAAACTGGATAACCATTGGCTTATCAATTCCACTGACTTAGCACCTTATAAGAATCCTTGTTTCAAGTACAGAGTTCTGGCCCCCTAACAGTCATTCTGACATATTTGATAATAATGACCATCTTGCCTTTTCTTTACCTTTCTACAAATCATGTGCAAGTACTATCTCCTGTTAATTTATTGCATAAGTACAAAAGGTCTTTTTACAAGCTTCTGAGCAAGAACTAAAGGCACATAAAAAGGCTTCAAGAAACAAATTCTATCTATCTCTCTTCTTCCATCCCTTCCATCTTCCATACTACTCCCTGTAGTGCCATGCAAGGCAAGAACTGCTGTGGACCTTCAGGGACGGGCAAAAATCTTGGACCCAATCACACCACCAGGCTGCCACATGGCTGGGAATGCTTGGCACCTTTGTTACTTCTGTCACTACTGTTTTTCTTCTTCATCTTACCATGAATAAAGATCAGAAATAGTAATGTATTGGATTACAAACATATGAACTTTGAAAATTGGAAGGCATCATTAGAGGTTCAATAACTAAAGTCAGTAAGAGTGTTTACCAGAGAAGCAACTCATGAAGAATGATGTTCTTCATCCAGCCCAGGAATGAATCAACTTAGCAATAAAAATATAGTATCATGCATGCAAGGGAGCAACTAGTCTATCAGAAAAATCACAATCATCACATCACATGAGGGAAATTATTTGTAGCAAACACTTTTAAGTTTGAGCCCACTCTATCCAGGGGGTAACGTGTAAGATGGGGAAGAACATTGTGCTTTGATTTTTGTTATACATTCTCAATAAACACCCCTTCCTAAAAGCCAAATGATAGGCATAGATTAAATAATCACAGGAATATATAATCGGCATTTGCTATTGAGGAGAACATACCTGATAAAAGGGCTCATAAGCAACAGAACTAGGAGGTAAAATGACCTCTTAAGGTTACACCTAGATGCCTGAGAGAGAAAACAGCCAAGAGAACTGACCTCACATTATGATTTTGGGTTGAGACAGTGATGCCAGATTAGGATGGTAATTTCTAGAAAACTGGATCTTGGTTCTCTGTTTTTACTATTGCCTTCCCCCCCCCCCTTGTAGCTCAGGATCTGGCAAATCCTTCATAGTCCCTTTAATCTATATGCAGGGGTACAGGGTAACGTCAGAACTCAGACTCTTACAGGCTTCAGATAGACCTTAATCAAGTCCCATTTAAGGAGATTCTCAAAATGTGGGTGGCTTCCTGGTCCATATGGAAGTTTTTATCAGCGCAGGCCTTAGCAAATATGAGAATTCCTAAATGCCTCCAAAACCACCTTGCCTCACTTAAGAAATTATAGTAAAAAGATTATTGGTCAGAAATCAAAAAACCTGAGTTTGGATCCCATCTTCTAAAATTATCAGTTTTGTGATTTGGGGAATTCATTTGAACCTCTTTAAGAGGTTTTTTAGCTATAAAATGGAAAATAACATTTGAGAATTATTACTATTATTCAATGCATTTTCAATATTAATCAAATTAAAAAGTAAGACAGGCAAACATCTAAATACCAGATGAAATGAATGTGGGTAGGGAGGATTGTTACAAAATTATGATAGATTATCAGTAAATGTATAATTTATATACCTATTTTATGTACTGATATAATAGCCAGGGTCACACACAAATTTCTGGGGTAAAAAAAGGTCATGAGTGGAAAAAGTTTAAGAAGCCCAGGGGCAGCTAGGTGGCACAGTGGATAGAGCACCAGCCTTGAATTCAGGAGGACATGAATTCAAATCTGGTCTCAGACACTTAACACTTCCTAGCTGTGTGACCCTGGGCAAGTCACTTAACCCCAGCCTCAAGGGGGGGGGGGGGAGCCCTGATCTAAATTTTCCTATAAATTCTTACTTTACTGAAACTTCTCTTGTAATTAAATGACCCACATTCCCAACTCTTTTTACATCTCATGTGATCATAAATAAGTCATTTAACCTCTTGAGGCAGATGGAAGTTCAGTGGATAAAGCCCTAACTGAAATTGGGACTCAGACATTGAGTATGATTCTGAGGACTCAGAAATTGATCCTAGACAAATCTATTTGCCTCTGTTTCCTCAACTGTAAAATGGAAATAATAATAGCACCTACTTTGCAGGCTTGTTATAAGAATTGAAAGAGAAAATGTTTGTTTAAAAAAAAAAAAAAAAGCACTTATCACAGTGCTTGGTAAAGAATGAATGCCAAATAATTGCTTATTCTCTTACTATGACCCACTTCCTAATCCCTTTTTGAACATCAGGTTCCTAATCTGTAAAATAAAGGGGTTGAACTAGATATCTCTAAAGTTTCTTGCAGCTCTCAGTTTATGATCTTTTTATATTCTTTGTTGTATTTTCTCAACTTCAATCAAGGGCAAGGACCATGTCATATTTCATTTTCTTACCCTCAAATTCTGCTTCATGGTATTCCTTCTGGATAGTAAGTACAGTAGTAAAAAATTTTAGGAAAATAAGCATTATTATGAAAATACATTTTTTTCTGATTGACTCAATACTTTCTAAGGAGCTGTCCTGTGGAAATTTTTCTGACATAAACTCTCAGAAGCTGTTATAGCTTTGACCACAAGAAGTTATCTGCCTATAAATTTCAAGTATAGCTATCTTACATTTAAGAAGCCTTAAAGTATTTTCCTTTCCTAAGATTTTAAGAGCAATAAAAAGAACAATTTTTAAAAATCTTAAGTATTCATGTTATAATACTCTTCAAGCCCAAAGGCACCAACTTAGTATGTATTAGCGTGTAGAAGGAATTATATGCTCAAAAATGATAACCTCAAATAGCTATGTGCATCCAGGTAAAATTTAATGAAATCTTTCAAAGTATATGAAATGCTCATACATATGAATAAAAAACAAACTTTAAAATCCCCCAAATATTTATATTCATACCCTTGCTAAATGTTCTTTAAGAATATGAATGTCACCACTACACACCTGTCAGATTGGCTAGAATGACAGGGACAGATAATGCAGAATGTTGGAGGGGATGTGGGAAAACTGGGACATTGATACATTGTTGGTGGAATTGTGAATACATCCAGCCATTCTGAAGAATGATTTGGAACTATGCTCAAAAAGTTATCAAACTGTACATACCCTTTGATCCAGCAGTGCTACTACTGGGCTTATATCCCAAAAAGATCTTAAAGAAGGGAAAGAGACTCGTATGTGCAAGAATGTTTGTGGCAGCCCTCTTTGAAGTGGCCAGAAACTGGAAACTGAGTGGATGCCCATCAATTGGAGAATGGCTGAATAAATTGTGGCATATGAATTTTATGGAATATTATTGTTCTGTAAGAAATGACCAGCAGGATGATTTCAGAAAGGCCTGATGAGACTTACATGAACTGATGCTGAGTGAAATGAGCAGGATCAGGAGATCGTTGTATACTTCAACAACAATACTATATGATGATCAATTCTGATGGACGTGGCCTTCTCCAACAATGAGATGAACCAAATCAGTTCCAATAGAGCAGTAATGAACTGAACCAGCTACACCCAGCGAAAGAATTCTGGGAGATGACTATGAACCACTACACAGAATTCCCAATCCCTCTATTTTTGTCCAACTGCATTTTTAATTCCTTTACAGGCTAATTGTACACTATTTTAAAGTCTGATTATTTTTGTACAGCAAAATACCATTTGGACATGTATACATATATTGTTTTTAATTTATACTTTAACATATGTAACATGTATTGGTCAACCTGCCATCTGGGGGAGGGGAGTGGGGCAGAAGGAGGGGAAAAATTGGAACTAAAGGTTTGGCAATTGTCAGTGCTGTAAAATTACTCATGCATATATCTTATAAATAAAAAAGCTATAATTAAAAAAAAAGACTATGAATCTCCACCTATACCAAGATAAGCTCGAAATGGATTCATGATTTAGACATAAAGAATGATATTATAAGCAAATTAGGAGAACAAAGGAAAGTCTATCTATCAGAACTGTGGAGAAGGAAGGAAATTATGAACAAAGAACTAGAGAACATTATGAAGTGCAAAATGGATGATTTTGGTTATATTAAATTTAAAAGATTTTGAACAACAAAACCCTGCAGACAAAATTAGAAGGGAAGCAGAAATCTGGGTGGGGGAGGGGATATTTACATCCAAGGGTTCTGAAAAAGGCCTCATTTCTAAAATATATAGAAAACTGACTCAAATTTATAAAAACCATTTGTCAATTGATAAATGATCAAAGGACACGAGGAGACAATTTTCAGATGAAAAAATAAAAACCATTCCTAGTCATATGAAAAGATGTTCTAAATCATTATTGATCAGACAAATAAAAATTAAGGCAACTCTGAGTAACACTACCTCTCACCTCTCAGATTGGCTAAAATAACAGGAAAAGATAATGATAAGTTTTGGATGGGATGTGGGAAAACTGAGACACTAATACATTGTTTATGGAGTTGTGAATTGATTCAACCATTCTGGAAAGCAATTTGGAACTATGCCCAAAGGGCCATCAAATTATGCATACCTTTTGATTCAGCAGTGTCATTACTGGACCTGCATCCCAAAGAGATCATAAAAAAGAGAAAAGGATCCACATGTGCAAAAATGTTTGTAGCAGCCTTTTTAATAGTGGCAAGAAACTGGAAACTGAGTGGATGCTCATCAGTTGGAGAATAGTTGAATAAGTTATGTTATATGAATGTTATGGAATATTATTGTTCTAGAAAAAATAAGCAACAGGATGATTTCAGAAAGGCCTAGAGAGACTTACATGAACTTATGCTGAGTGAATTGAGTAGAACCAAGAAAACATGGTACACAGCAACAAGATTATACAGTGATCACTTCTAATGGAGATGGCTCTTTTCAGCAATGAGGTGATTCAGGCCAATTCTAATACTTTCTATGGAGAGAGCCATCTGCATCCACAAGGAAGAGTGTGGGAACTGAAAGTATATTACAATAAATATATCACAACAAACTATTTTCATCTTTTTTGTTATTGTTTACTTGTTTTTGTTTTCTTATTTTTTTTATCTGATTTTTCTTATGCAGCATGATAAATGTGGAAATATGTATAGAAGAATTGCACATGTTTAACATATTGGATTATTTGCTGTCTAGGGAAGGGAGTGGGAGAAGGGAGGGAGAAAAATTTGGATACAAAGTTTTGCAAAGATGAATGCTGAAAACTATCTTTGCATATATTTTTAAAATGAAAAGCTATTATTTTTAAAAGAATATGAATTTCCAGAAATTTCTATGAAACAAACTTCTTCCTTTCTTTCTTTGTTCATTTGTTTTGCTGAGTCAATAGGGGTTAAGTAACTTGCCCAGGGTCACACAGATAAGAAGAGTTAAGTATCTGAAACCACATCTGAATTCAGGTCCTCCTGACTTAAGGGCCAAGATTCTATCCATTGCTCCACCTAGCTGCCCCCAAACTTTTTTTTTTTTTTTTATTGCACAAGGAGGGAAGCAGGCAGTAGGTGGTGCAGTGGATAGAGCAGCAGCTGTGGACTCATGAGGACTTGAATTCAAATCTGAATTCAGACACTTAACATTTTCTAGCTATGTAACCTCAAAACTAGCTCCCCCCCCAAAAAAATTGCACATGTGTGTAAAGACATTATTCTTCAAAACAATATTGACATAGATGAAAGGAAACGTGCAAAGACTACCATAAAATGTGAACAGGGGAACAGCAAATATATAAGAACCAAATGAAGAAACAGAAATGTGACAATAAATAAAGGGTGCCTATCAAATATTAGGTAATAAAATTTAGGAAAGTGAAAAGGGGAAATCATTTCCAAAAGAGGATGGATTTGGGGGGGTTTGGGGGAGTTATTGGAAATCAGTTTGTGGTTTATTTCAGTTTTTTAATTATTATTATTGTTTTCTTTTTTTAAAACTTGCAGAAATGTAAATTAGAAAAATTTTGGAGAAACTACTGTTGAACTGAACTATTATAAGAATAGAGGATTATAAGCAATTGCTGTGCCAATATTCTCTTGGGCAAATTCTTAATTAAATCCAGGACATTTAGAATCATCTATTTATGATTCACAGGTGGAAAAAAATCATTAATATTTTCCCCATAATTTTATCTTGAACTACAGTCTAGCACAGGGGGGGGGAAGAGAAAGTGGGCACAGAGCTGACTCTGAACTCTGTGTTACTGTGGGAAAGTCAATGAATTCTCCTTGTTTCACATTCTTCCTCTGCAAAATGGGCAAGACAGTACTTGCTACTTCCATACCTCACCTGGCTCTTGTGAAAATTAACAAGATAATGTTTGTAGAGTGCTCTGAGACCCTTAAATGAAAAGAATCAAGGCTGAAAAATACAATTTTAATCCCATTTTGACACTTTTTCAGGTAAATATTTGAAAATTTTACTAACTAAATTGTAGATTTATGAAACCTAATATCATTTTCCTATACTTATTATATTAGGCTCCCCCCCAACCCGCCCAGGATGAGGGTCTGTCACAAAAGCATCTGTGTAGGGACAATTCAATCTCCTAGCATTTTAGCATATGTATATGTATATGTGTATATACACCAACCCACCCACCCACCCACCCACACACACACACATATATATATATATATAGTATGTATATCTCCCTCAAGATGTTATAAGTCAATCTTATGAAGCCATTGAGCTACAAAAATTTCTCAAACTAAATTACCTAAATAAGCCATAGAATTAGTTCATGGTGATAGGGAATAGTTTTTTTTTTTTTTTTTTTAATTCATCATATAATGCTTAAGACTTATGCTGAATCAAAAATCACTTAGCCAATTTCCTTCATTTTTCAGATCAGGATATTTAGGCCTTAGGGAAAATTATGCCTTGGAGTCCTAAAGCAAAAAGATACCTTAGAGGTAAGGCGATTTGTGGGATCTCAGATTCAGGATTATGGAGGTATCAATTACACCTGAACTAGAATCCCAGTTAAGAAAACTCTCAAAGTATATGAGGTATTTCCAAATTTGTTAGTGGTGTCTTTATTGACTCAATATTTAGCAAAGTTGAGAAATCTTGAATAATTCCCATAACAACTTCCCCACTTCTGACAAGTTCCATGCTTTCTTTAGCAGTGCCATCAGAGTTCTAGAGAGTAGTTGTCAGGATGGCTAGTGACTCAATGTTGTTCTTGTACCCTGTTTCAGTCCCCACACCAACAAAAGATGCTAGTCTATAGCTTAGAAAGTATGATATTAAGCATTTGTTAAGTTACATGCCAGGCACTATGCTAAACACAGGTAAGACAAAGAAAAACAAAACATAATCCTTGCCCTCAAGGAGCACAATCTAATGGGATTAAAAAACATGTTAATAACTATGTACAAACAAGCCAGATATAGGATAAATAAGAAATAATCAATAGAAGAAAGGCACTAGAATTGAGAACTGAAAAAGGTTTCTCTAGAAAGTAGATGTTCCTCAGAACTTGAAGGAAGCCAGGGAAGACAGGTAATGGGGGATGACAACACTCAGTGGTTTGAATGAGGTTACAGAATACCCCACTAAGTTACAGCTGAATTCTAGAATGTCTGAGTATGTTTCATAAGAATGTAAACTATCTGGTTCAATCAGCTTGGAATATTGGAAATGTCCTAAATCTGAAATCAAAAAGTACCCTAATTTTATAATTTACCTGCGTAACCTTAGATACATCGCTTTAATTCTCAGTACTTCAGTTTATTCATCTATAAAGAAGAGGTGGTTAGACCATATTAACTGTAAGGTTCCTTTCAATCCTGGGTCTCTGAACCATACTACCTCCCACCCCCCAGATCTCAGTTTTTTCTTATGTAAAATAAGGGAAATGGACTAAGCGATTTCTAAAATCAATTCAGTTCTAAATCCTAAAAATTACAGTGAACTTTTCAAAGATGCCATCAATATCACCCAAGAATGACATATTCTATGGCATTTAAATTCTAGATTCTACATTCAAACTATTTTTCTAATAAACTCAACCAGAACAGTTTCCCAACAATCACGTACATACCTGACTAAATTCCACTTCTGACCCAGGGGACAATGGGCATACTACCAGAAGAACCACGGATTGCCATAAGAAAATGATCGTTATAAAGTATCTTTAGTTGCAGCATCCAAGCTCTTGGTAGCTACAAATTCTAAAAGGAATTGCACTTTTATTTCCCTCCTTTGCTTAACAGATAGTGCCCACCCATGAGTAGACATGAAGGAGCAGGTTTTAAGTATTACATGTGATGGGAGTAGGGAACAATACAATGAGACAGTGGGGAAGAAAGAAGAAGGAGGATGGCCATGGTTTTTCCTTAAATGCAACTTGGTTGTTGACTACAGTTCTCATATGGGCTCATATTTCTCAGGCAAACATCTACATATGTTATGTTTACCTGATGTCTATCAGTCCTTCTTTGTTGAGCACTTCAGCATAGCACATGTTCCAATTAAGTCAAGGCTTTTGTTGCAACTTGTTGTTTCAGGTCACCTTTGCCAAAAAATGGGTAAGTGGTGGGTTACATAACAAGGACAGGCATGGTATCAGCTGCCAAATCTATACATAAAATGTGTAGAGTATGTGGCAGGAGAGGGATGGTAGGAAGAAAAGAAGAGCACATAGGAAGAATAACATCCTCAGGGGGAGGTTTATGTCAGAATAAGGCTTTTGTCAGTTGCATAGCTACAGGAAAAAAAAAATGATTGAAAAAAATTGGTGGAGATAGGAATGAGAAAAATACAACTACTGGAAGTGGGGAGGAGAGGGAAATAGAATGATGTGCACTGTCAGTAATTTTTGTCTTGGCATGTAAAAGTCCAAGTGTATCTAAAGATGACTAACATTTAATAAGATTATTAATAAGACTACCTAGTCTTCTTGTTCAGGGTATAAACAAAATGGTAGTTCCTTAGACTTGAAATTATCAGAGGAGAATAAATTGGTTGCTATCAAAGTTTGATAATCCAACTACTTATATTCCCAGCATTCATTATCTCACTGGATCTCTTTAAAAACTTCTTTGCTAGAACACAAGATTCAATTACAGCATATCTACCTTACTTACACCTACTCCAAGAAGTTTAACTGGCCAACTTGGTTAGTAAAACATTATGCTTATTAGCCAGATCCCAAGTTCAATAGGGCAGAAAAAAAGAGTATAGATGGATCCTATGAAATCCATTTCCATTCTAGAAAATTGGCTCAAATCGGTCATTCAACTGTTGAGAGTTCATAGTCTTCTTCAGATAAAAAGGACAACATATACATACAAGCACTGAATACTAAAAAGAACTTCATTTTAAAATGATTCCAACACATGGCTCCCAAAGGCACTTTTAATAGAAAGGGTCTAATATAAGCAACAAATTACATATATAATTTCTGTCTCCAATACTTATCATCTAAAATCAAACAAATAAACAGACAAAACAATAACTAGTTGTATACACTGTGCCAAAATAAACATGTGCAGATAATAAGTGAGGGAAAGTTTAACACCTACCTTGCCTAAAATGCTCCTAGGAGACTGTGCCTTAACTTCATATGATATTATTAATGGCCAAAAAAATCAAGGCAATAGTTAAATGAATATGTCACTATAATTATACACAAACATAACAAGGGCTTCAGTATAGTATCAGAATAATAGGCAATGCAGTAAAGAGTCACAGGATCATGTGGACAAACAAGTATTAAATTAGGGAGGCATGTCATAGCCTATTTCCTTCCATTATTTTGACTATTTGCAATGATGATCCCACATCTTGTTATAGTTAATACCTATCAGGTCTGGCATGCATATCATACTAGAAAGAAGATTATATAAATGTTTATAAATGTCTTAAGGACCAATTCTATATTAGATAATTTTGCAAATAGCATAATTAATCCAACTTACTTAAAAAGTGATCCCTGTTCCCAATCCCTTTATTCAGTTTCCAGCACAATGATGCTCTCTAAAGGTGACAATTTATACAAGGGCAGATAATAAATTGGCAAAATGCCCCATAAGATCCAGACTTCCCCAGGGATTTGTCTTCTCTCTGTGCTAAGAAAGCATCTTCCTCCATGAAAGATGAAAAATATACATGTACATATACATACAACTGCACACATGCCCACACACATAGAAGCCATGGCACCAGAGTGTTCTCAGCTTCTTGTACACTACTGAAAGATCAACCTACTGATTACAGCCATTAATGTCTGAATTTCAGAATTTATGTAGAATTTACATGTGCCTTCCCTGTGCTAAGCTTACAGACAGATGATGTCCTTCTCAGATCTAAAAGCTGATATGGGGTTCATGTGCTAAAATATAAAAGACAGTAAAGAAATATGTTATTATCATTTTCTTAGACTCACAGATAACTTACCATCACCATCATTCCTCCCTACCCACTATTTGCCAGCCTTCTTATTAAGTATTAAAAAGGATTTTCTCTGTGGCGTCTTGCAGATACCACTGTGAGATGCTCCAGGAAGGATTCAGCATTCACAAGACTATTTCAGAGTCTCAAGATTAGAAGATGAAGTTAATAGACAGAAATGTATACAATTAAACCCAAATAAGAAGTGGAGTATGGTATATCAAAGAGAACAACAAACAAGAAGAATTGGATTAAAACCCTGGCTCTGTCCCTGATGATTTGAATGTAAAATCTTTAGGATTCAGTTCACTAAACTTGAAAATGATGGGATAAAATCAGATGACTTTTAGACCTTCAAGCTTTTTTTATATATGATTCCATAAAATCTAGGAAGAAGGACCTGTTGTATTTTATTCACAAACATATACATAGTATTGTATAGCCCTACAAATAGCCCTAATATTATAATGTCTTAGAAAAGGACCATTAAAGTAGGAAGTTAAATTAGTGCCTCATGTTGGCTAATAGTGGGAATGGAACAAAGGAACTTTTTTGCCTTTGAATTGAATTGAGGTATTTTAGCATTCACAGTATAAGCTTCTAATGATTCTTTGAACTCCAATCATTATGTGAGGTGTAATTAAATAAATCTATATTATATGACCTTAAGAAAGTCACAACATCCTGGATAGTTGTTTTCATCTGCATTGCTAACGGATTTCTAAGTTTATCAGTCACCCAAAATTTCTGCATTTAGAAAGCAAGAAGGCTTTATTTGGAGCAGAGGATCTGCATTCAGGTCTGTTTATTTGCCAGCTGTGAGACTCTGCATAAGTTATTTCATTTCTCTGGATCTCAATTTCATCATCTGAAAAATTAGATGTTTGAACTACATGATCTCAAAGCTCTTTCCAGTTCTGAATCTATGATCCTAGGTTTGATTTCTTTGAGGAATGATGTTAGTACAGACCTATTTTGTTTGACAGAGTTATGATAAATTCTAAGTTTTTTGACACGATGGCATGGCACCATAACTGTTAGGTATGCAAGTCTTGGTCCAGCTTACAATAAAAATATCAAGGTCCACTTAAAAGTTATACACTTTCAGGAAATACCATAAAACACCATCTAAATAACTATTTACAGATATGGGTAAATCTTTTCAATAATATACTTAAGAATACCATTTCAAAAAAGTCTATGTATGATTGCAGGAAAAATAGGAAAAACGAGGGACACAGTATCACTGAACAGCTTTTCCCATAGGAATTTTTTTTCCATCTTTGAATTTTAAAAATCCAAGTTAAGTCCTAGAACTGTAGTCATAAGTTAATCGATTACCATAAAGCAGATAGTTTGGGTTAAAAAAAAAAATAGTATAGGAGGCAAGAAGGAAGAAAGGAAGAGAAAAGGATGTAATGTTGAAAGTACCTTCTATTTTCACAAGTACTGTAGAAATGAAGATAGAATGTAAAATGCATATTGCCATTCACAAGACAAGGAAGCTCTTTAAAACTCAAAACAAAATTGATTGTCTGTGGATTTATTTTAAAATGGGATTTGACTTGTCAACCATTTTTAATAAGGAACAGAGGGTATAAAGGGGATCATTCCATTTAAATTGCACAAAAATCTGAGATGCATAATGTGTGAGTGCTGCCAGGATTGAGCCCCCACAGGTTACGGCTATCACTGATATATTTACAGCTTACTTGTAAAATATTCCATTCTTACCAATTCTGTAAAGACTAATTAAAACCTTTTCAGTTTTTCACTTTTCCCCTGTACACTCAAGGCATTTCATGTCTGGAGTAAACATTCAGGTTTGCCAAAACTGCCTGGCTGCCAGTATAATAGAAAAGTATTATTATTTTTTAAAAGCAAATTTGAATTCTTTACAATGCACTAAATGCTCAGCTATTTATAGCAATAACTGTTGCTATTTTAGACTATAGCATGGTTTCTAAAAATGTCTAAGACTTCTTCAATTGGAAATACAAAAACAGCAGTATTATGCAGAATATATACTGTAATTAACTACATTCTGAAAATGGAGAAATCATCTAAAACCTCCAGATTCAAAATGCTTTAGAGAGGATCTATGAAGAAAGGTAATTCTACCTTTTGAAGCACTGAGTGCTCAAAATCCACTATATAAATCACAAAGTTATGGGTCTACATAGGAAGAGGATTTTTTTCTTCAAAGGTTCAGATCTATAATGTATAAAGAAATTTTGTCTGAGATTTCTTCATTTTTAAAGCTCATTTAATTCATCAATTTCCCTCCTTTTTTAAAAAAAAATCTTCTTATTTACTTATTAGGGGCAAGGAAAGCGAGGATCATCTTTCTGTCTCAGTTTCTTCTTTGGCAAGATAAAGAAAAAAAGCTATTTATACAGCTATTTATCCTCACTCCCCACTCATCTTCCCACTTCACAAAAGACTATAAGGATTAATTAGATACTAAAAGCAAAGTGCTTAAAGCTCTGCAAAAGCAAAAACTATGATAGAAACAAAGTTCCTAGGGAAGAAACATTTTTCAACAGAAAACCTCAAGGTATTAGATCCATATTAACTAGATCATTCGCAGTCAAGTGAAGAAAATGCCAAATTCATGTTTTTCAAGGCAATTTGTCTGTTTCCTTGATGATTTCAAGAAATGGGAGGAAGGGGAAGGAGAAAAGGGGCAGGCTGGAGAGGAGTTGACTACAAGAGTCAAACACCTTGCCATATCACCAGTCAGAAGTAAAATCCGATCCAATTTATTTACATTTCACTTTATTACTCTGACAGACTCTAAATGCTGCCTGCACTTTACTGTTGTTTCAAATGATTCATGTTACAAAGATTTTTGTCACTGAACTGGGGAAAACATTACAGGGCTTGAATTTCTTATCCTCCACCAGTCACTTGTCCTATTCTCAGCTCAACAGAATCCCAAGCTCTCTGGGCCGATCATGGCCAGGAGCTCATTAGGTTGTTCTTCACGTTAAATTACTGAAAAAGGGTGATGTATTTATAATACAGCTTGCGATGCTATAAAATGGCTCATCAATCTGTTTTATTCATGGAAAGTCCACATAAGGCCACTAGTCTGTTACTGGCAATAAACCTTGGGTGCATTTTCAAAAGACCTGCATATTAGATAGTGATTTATGTCTCTGTCCAAGAAATCAAACACGATACTAACAAGGCAAAGGATAACTCAACTGACACTTTCAAACGTAATGTAATTTCTGTAGTAAATCAAAGGCATATAACATACACAGGGAAAAGATATAAGATTAGCATAGAATTTAAAAAAAAAAAGTATGGAGTTAAAAAAAAAATACCAAGCATTTTTCATGTATTTCTTCTTTAATTTTCTGATCCAGATCCCCCTTAACCCCCCAAACAATGTTTGTGACTTACACTTACCACTCTCTACACTCTTCCCAATCTATTTTCTATCACGTCTCTATCATATTTTCTAAATGGTTTGGATTTTTCAGAAAGTATTATTCAGTTGATCTTGCTTCCAAATTTAAGTTTATTTGGGGGTAAGGATGTTAGTGGAGAGATAAGAGACAATAGGAGGGAATAAAAGACATCTAGAATCAGCCTGAAAGATAGGAATGTTTTATTTGGCCCTTCTTCATTTCACAAACTACCACTTGTTGAAAAATTTTCCTGCTGAGTTAAAAACATAAACATAAGGTGATATCTCATCTTATTTAAAAAAAAAAAAAAACCACCTGGTTACTAGACAGAAATGAACTTGATCCATTGGAATTTTACTATCAGCTACCCATACCTTTACAAATTAAACACCATAAATGTGGACAAAATTAGATTTGGATAAGATAGTATTTTTTTTTTAAAACTGAAGGGGGTGTATATACATACAAACAAGTAAAGACAGTTTGCATTTTCCTAGAACTTTTTTTCTTATCTTGTACAAAATGTTTAATAAAAAACAAATCTTCATTTTGGTAGAAGCATTACAAAGAACTAACAGCCAGGCAGATGGATGACCAATCACACATAAGAAAAGATAGTCTTCTTCTAAAGGAAAAAAAAAAAAAAAAAACAACCTGGAACAATTGAGAAGAGGAATAGGCAGCAGAAAACCTTAGTTTTAAAAAGTAAGAAAGAAATCTTTTATATAATATCGATAAGTAACATTACCAATTTTCTTTTGAATTAGTTTGTGCCATTTTATGATTTTTGGCAAGAAAAAAAAGGTTCTTGTAGACTTCTCTATCTTGTGCACAAAGCTCATATGACAACATTCCAGAAATAAAAGAGCAAGACATTCTCCTTATTATTGTTAATCAAAATAAAATACAATACTTCAGCAAGGAGTGAACTACAATATGTTTTATTTTACTAGAGCAAAACATTCCTGAGTCACTCACACCCAACAGAGGATCAGCTTCACCTAAGATGAGAGCTTATTGTTGCCCTGTTTTTTTGAATTGTTTCAAAGTCTGCTGCATTCAAAACTGACAAAGGACAAAAGAAAATGGGTGCAATCATGCAAACCAAATTGAAAACATAAAAATTATTTTAAATTAAGAAAAAATTTAAAGTTCTTGTAAAATGCAACAAAATAATTTAAGATTTTCCAAATATCAGTTAGAAACAGTTTTCATTTGTACAAAGAAACCTAGGTTATATTTTATTAAAATACAGTCATAATTCTATTCCGGGTTAAAACTGTTTCTAAAAGATCTTGTGGAAAGCCAGTTTTTTTTTTCCCCTCCCCTTTATCAGAGCACTAAAACAAAAAGAAAAGGAGGGGAATCCGAATCATCATATTATCAAATGTCAAGTATTTTCATTTTCAGAAGGATAATTCTCCTTTGTTAATTTACATTTATTGTTTATGCATCTCTTCTCCCTACTATCATCTCCAGCCCTTCAGGTTTACATACAATTAAAGAAAATTTGAAGACTTTTTTTTTTTTTTAAAGCATGTTGAGGAGAAACAGAGAAAGAGAGAGATGGACACAGAGAGAAGGATGGACAGAGAGAGACAGAAAATGAGAACAACAACCTCCAAATCTCTGTCACATGGAGCACAGTGCAGAACTGCTACCCTAGACCCTCTGGAGGGCCAAGGAGGGGAAAATGTTTTGGAAATAGAAGGGGCTGCTTCGGAAGACATCGGTTTCTCTCTGTTTATGTGAAACGGACATTGGCATATCTTGCCTGGACTTTTCCTGTGGGGTTCATCTGGTAGGCAGGGTGGGGAATAGTTGTCTGAGCCATACCAAGGTCAGCCTGCTAGAGCTGACAGTTTCTGTCTCTGTACAAAGAAAAGAATCAATACTTTTGGACTACGGCTGTGCCCTCAGTGTAAAACAACAAACATGCAGCGTCTGACATGTTTCTAGGTGATTTGTGGCAGAACCTCTTGTCTGATCTGTATCCAGGAGCTGCAGTGTTCCTGCTCTTCCTTTTTCTCCTTCCCCCCCCTTTCATCCACCCCTTCCTACCCCCACCCCCCAAAGCTTTGTGATGTCTAATACTTTACTCAGGTACAGAGGCCTGCGTACTACCCCTACAGCTACTTGTCACTCAATAAATCTCACCTACAAGCACAGTCTGCACATAGTGATCTGGGTTTTAACAAAGGATCAGAGGGACAAAGTCAGGCAAGATACTGTAATTATAACAAAAATAAAACATTCAGAGAGTGCTAGCAAAGATATAGGCTCTGAGGCATAGGTAAAATGTCACTAAAAATTGGAGGTTTTGTCTTTTTTTTCTTTTGGGGTTTCACTCTATTAATGGACTTTCACTCAAAGTCTTGTTTCCTTTGGTTAAAGAGTATGGAAATGTATGCAAAAACAGGCATGATAGTTGAAAGGATCCACAATAACAAATATTGCCCATCTCACATAACAAAATGTATGTGCTGTTCTAGATGAAATGACACTTTCAATTAGGATCTTTATCAAATTTCACTTGTGCCCTTATCTCTATTACTTGTGCCTAGATTGCTTAAAAAACAAAAACAAAAACAAAAAAAAAAAAACTCTAAATTTGCAATAAATGCAGAAATAGAACCAAACAGACAGCTATTAATTATGACTTGGATACAATTATTTGTACAGTCATGAACCAACCTAACTTACACAAAAACATAATTGTTTTGTCTGCCAGCATAATTTGTGCAGAAATATCTCCTCAATAAAATGTTAACATATATCATGGGGCTTTATTTGCTTTGGAAGTATTTCACATTCAGTCTGTTCTTTTCCCCTCCTCTAAATTTATTTTTCAGTGCCTAAACCATTAGCCAAGTTGGATAAGAAGGTTTTGGACAGTTTCTTCTGTTCTAAATATTTTAAATGCAGCAGTTTGAGTTATCCCAGCAATTTAAGTCAAATCAGACACCTCTTAATACAGGATAAGTGATGCTTCATCACAGGTCTTGCACAACTCTCTACTGTAACTGTTGCTGATGAAAATAAAAGTGAGTTAGAATAGCTCTACGCTTCCTTCCCAGTCAATCAATGCCTGACAGTACCAGTTTCTTCAGCCATGGACTTCAACGATGATGGATCAATAAATGTGGTTTAACAACAGGGAGCCACCAATCATTATATGAATGATTAAAAGGGGTCTAACTCACACACACCTTTGCAGACATACTAGGCCATGAGACTAGAAACTAGCCATTTTATATTTTATACTACAAAAACTAAGAAGAAAATCTGGGGTGATGGAGACTGAATAAGATACAGAAATACTGAACATTATCCAACCTGAGCTATGTAGGAAATTAACCAGGATATTTAAGTATCATATTTGTTCATTGCTCACTGAGGGGTAGAGTCCCCCTCAATTTCATCAACTATTATCATAAAAGGAGAATAGGAAACCTATGAAGAGAGTAACTTTATTACAGTTATAATCTGTCTGCAAGGCACACAAATTGTAGTTTCATGCAGAAAACCCTAAGTAAGTACTCTGACCAAAAAAAGCACTGTTACATTCCCCCAGTTTTTTAGCTATGGAAAGTTGAGTTACAGAGTAAGCAGAAGAAAGGAAAAGGCAAGTCACTTGCCAGAAGCAAAAAGCTAGAAGTGATTCTTAATTATATAATCCTCCAGCTAGAAGGGATCCCAAGAGTTCATCTGATCTGTTCTCTTTTCCTGAGACAGGCCTTAAGCCATCACAAAAGAAATTCTAGGTATGTTTTTAAAGAACTCCAGGGAAGCTTATTCTACAGCCTGAATCATTCACACTCACCAGCGCTTTAACTTGAATTCACTACTTATAAGAAAAGTAACCCCTTAAAAAAGCCCCAGATTAGATAAAAGCATAAATATGCATAGATACTACAGAAGAGCATTATTGTCTGTCTTGAAAAACATGTAGCCAAAGTTGAAAAGGACCACTTTGCTGAACATTCTTTCACATTCATTTGAGGGAAAAAATACCATCAATTATCAATATCATACATAATACATGTATAAAGAAAAAAGTATGCTTTGGTCTTCTCAGTTAGAATTTGCTAGCAGTGTGTATGATTATTATTGAGACTTGATAAACTTAGAAAAATTGAAAACATAAGTGCTAGTCATTATAAAAGTATGTTTTTTGTTTTTTGTTTTTTGTAATGTAAAGTCCTTTTTTTGTTTTCTTTCCTTCTAATCTACAATAACCAAGGCAACATTATTATCATAACTCTTCTTCTAGCAATAGCTTAAAATCAGAATGGTAAAGGAAAAGCTAAATCTCAAAATGCAACATAGATCAAAAGATTATATAAACAAAGTTTTGAAAATCATCTTTCTGATGGAAAGACTGTGTCTACTAGTGCTAAGATTACTCTATTAGCTGATCCATATTACATATAGACTTAGGTCTTGTAATGGTGTAAAAAAGAATGTTTCCAGACAATGAGGATAGGGGAGAGGAGAGAGATTCCCTCAATTTAGATTGACAGAGTATGCTTTAGGTGTGCTATAATGTTTCGGTCTTGCTTTATTTTTCAATAATGTGTGATTCTCTTCATATAAATTTAATTTAATTTATTTAGATTAAATAGAACCAATTATTATTTTGTTAAGAAAGTTGTTCTATTCAAAATTTACATCTTAAAAAGCAAAACAGCATTTGCTGGTCACTAATTCTAGAAAACCTGTGTCTCTAAGATCATCAAGAAACTTTAACCGTCTTGATGTTATTTTTTGAATAATTGTCTTCCAGGTTATCAATGTCCAAATCTCTTAATTCCAGTCTCTATAACTTGATCCATGGTTAAGCATTTCATGACTTTGAAAGACTCTGATTCATAGCATTTTGAAGCAGGAAAAATGTTAAGAGATCACCAGGTACAATCCATCATTTCACAGATAATGAAACTGATGTTTTAAGGCATGAAATTACTTGCACAAGGACACACAAGGTAGTGTATGTAGAAAAACAAAACAGATTACCAGTTCAGGTGTTCCGACTTCTGATCCAGTGTACTTTCTGCCTAAAAGTAATTACACTTAGATTCTGACGCCAGGTCCTTGCTTGGCCAAATACTTGCTTTTACCTTCATTGAATAGTTCCCACATTGTTCAGAGCATCACCTTCTGATTCCTTAGCACTTTTCCCCTTTCCAAATGTCCAAAGCCACAATTAAGGGAACACATCCAATGTCAAATTCTTAGCAAGTCCCTTATCCTTCCAAATTCTGGGAAAGATCATAAGCCTTACAAATATGTGCCCAACTCTTTTGTTCTTCTGTGCTGATAACTTGCACTATCTTAAGAAAAGCACTAAATTTCCACACCAAACTACTCCTTAAACAATTCTAAGCAAACCCTCTAAATATCAGATATCCAGAGTCAGTGCCTTCTCATCACATTTGGGTACTAAACTCCTTTTTGGCTCTTTCTCTGTTTTAATTCTTTCCATTTATGATGTTGGCAGAAGCTCAGGAAAACCTGATCCATTAACTTGGTAAAGGAAGTTAGAATGTAAAATCCAAATCATCTCAGTTTAGATGTTTTTGGGTTGTTGTTATTTTTTTTGGATTTTTTTGTTTGTTTGTTTGTTTTCTGGATCACTCCTTTCCCCCATCACATACAATGCAGAATGAATTACACTTACTTGGATATATGCATAATGCTCCCTAGGAGACTGGAAAGTGACATACTACAAGAATAAAGAATACCAGATTCCAGGCCATTAGACCTGGTCTTCAAGATAAATGGTTGTATGATGTCACAACTCAGTTGGACCTCAATTCCTATATCTGTAAAAGAATAAAAAATGAGGGGGTCAAACTCAATGACCCTTAAAGTATATTCGAGTACTAAATGCTTGGTATGTTACAAATAAACTTAATACCAGAGACTAATATTTTTCAATCTTAGTACAAGTAGTGCCTAACAAAGACATATATAATGTATACTTCTGTCTTTTTTTTAATTGTATGTCCACTAATTGACAAATATATATCTTCTTCATGTATTCATTCTAAGGACATCAGAACTACAATAGAAGAATCTCTGATGACATTTCATTAGATGATTGCTAGTTATTTTTTAATCTGTACATCACAATACAATAAGTCACAATTAGCATTACTTTCAAGGGAGTTAAGCTGATTATAAGTCCATCTCAGAATGCAATCCAAGTGGACTAAACAAGAAGTAGCCAAAATCATGTAAAAAGTACTCATGGCTATAATGCTATGGTCATCAAGAACAATAAAATGGCAAGATTCCACTGTAGCAATTTATTCTTACTGATTACAACAGATGCACTTTCTAAAATATTTAGTTTTTTCTTAATTAAAAACTCCTTTTGTTGCAATATAGCTGACTGAAGAACCCTGTAGAAGACCCTTCCTTGACATGAGGTACTATGTGTATTCTCAGAGGAGAATTGTTCAGAACCCATGGTGGATTTAGAATAGATTAATCAACCTCTCCAGAATGAAAGCAGGAGCCATACTGGGATGTGTTGCTGTCTACTATCAAGTCCAGAGGTTTAGAACAACAAAAGTTTAAGCATTCTTTTTCTTTAAATTAATGTTTAAGGATTCAGGAAGCCCTCAAGTCAAGGAAGGGTCTTCTACAGGGGTCTTCAGTCAGCCAAATTGCAACAAAAGGTGTTGAGTCAATAAGTCATAAAATGGAGCAGAGAAAGCAGGGAAATTAACAATAAACCTGCTTTTTATAGTGCTGAAGAAAAAAAGTCTTTAAAAAGTCTTCAAGGTACTTTTTAATTACTTTTAAGTCATCTATTAAAGTAATCAAGGATCAGTGATCATCTCAATTTACTGGTACATTTTTTTTAAATGAGATGAGATTCTATGATATGAAGCAATTTGTTAAAATGGAATTCCCTAGGTACAAAATGAATGAATAAAATACAGTTCAGGAAATGTTTCAAATGTCTTATGGAAATACACATGAAAAGAAAAATTATATGTTAGAATCCAAATACAGAATTAAATATTATCAGAGGTATAAAAACTGTTGCACTTAATGAATAAAACAAGTTAGAAATTATTTAATTCAACTCCTTAACCAAATTGATCCTTCAAAGACAAGCAACAAAACAGAGTCTGAGGTTTGAATGTGTTAAAAAAAAACAAAAAAAAAAAAAAAACAAAAAAAAAAAACAAAAACAAAAACAAAAACAAACAAACAAACAAACAAAAAAAAAAAAACAACACACACTAATATTCTTCTTCAAACTACCAGTTATTCAAAGCAACTATAAGCATAGCTTTCTCAGGGAAATAGACTGTGATTTCAATACTTGAGAGGGGAAGGCAATTTAGTTAATATTTCAAAAGGTGATTTGAATTGATACTATTTGAGTGACCATGAACAAGTGACATCTTTGAGCCTCAATTTCCTCCCCTGTAAAATTGAGATACTATTAAATAATGCCTGGTACATCTACTTGGTAATTAAATGAGGTAATTAAACCTCACAAGTGATCTCTCTCCATCTATTTAAGTCTCTCCTTTCTCCAATCCATTCTCCACATAACTGTGAAACTGAAATCTTATACTATACATCTGATCATGTCACTCCTCTTCTCAAGATATTACAGTAGTTTTTTTTTGTTTTTTCTAAGTTAAATAGAAATTCCTATTACAATTTAAATTTCTTCACAATCTGCATCCAATACACAAGCAGATTTATTTAATATCTCACACACACACAACTGACATTCCTGCAGAACTGACCATTTGACTTTCTATCTTCTGCCATATTTTTGAAAAGGTTGTCTCCAATGCTATAATGCTTTTCCTCCTTATCTCCACATCTCCTCAAGTCTCAACTTTCCTTCTAGTGGTATCATAGGTGCCTTGAACTTGAACTGGTAGTTCAGATGACAGAATGCCAGATCTTGATCTCTTAAGTTCAAATTCAGTCTCTGCCATTTGCAACTTGTTTGGCCCGTGTTCCTCAATTTCTTCTTCTATAAAATAAAGGTTTTGACTAGATTGTCTTTACTAACCATTCTATGTCTAAATCTGAGATAAAATGACCCCAAAGGGGACTTTATTGGTGCTATTTTGTAGTTGTTATTACTTCCTCTGCCCCTTTAAATTAAAATATATATTCAAAGTAAATAATACAGTGTTTACTTATCTCTATAAATGTTATCCATCCTCATTCCATAAAGAGTAAATCTGAGTTAACAACTGTTTTCAGTATTGTCTTTGTATTCCTTGTGCCAAGTATAGTACTCTGCATGTATTAGCCACTTAAAACTGCTTATTGAATTTAATTTAATTCCAATTGCATACTCTTGTAAGAAAAATGCTTTCTAATCCTAGAGTAGTACAATAATTTGTTTTATTAAATGCTGTATAATTCTTATATTTTGATAAGAAATGCAACTATGAAGAATTTCAGATAAAAATGCATGTAACCAGAAAGATTTGTTCACCTCATAATTTCAGGACTCAAATAAATGGAAATTTCTCTCAGATGTTTTATCACCAAATACTCCCTTTTTAAAACTTAAATCAGAAAACATCTATGAATTTGGATAGATGTTTTAATCCAAAGAGCCAGATAGAGATATTTAATCTTTCCAATGGTTAGCTCTTGCTATATACTGCTTCTTTACAAAAATAAATTTCTTATTTTTTATCAAACAAATTTCAGCCTCCTCTGTTTAGCATTCAAGGCCCTCTGGTATCAGGTACTACCATACTTTTTCCAGCCTAATCTTATTTATTTCCCCTCAGGAAATTCTAACCTTAAACCTGTTAAGATTCTTACAAGGTGCTAAGTCCCTGGAATGGATAAGAGAAAATAATTATCTAATTTAGCTTGGTAGATCTGATCCTACAAGGAAATGCTATGGGCCAGAACTTCAGACAAGGTAATGTACTTGGTTCATACCTTTAAAGGAGTTCAAACCTTTAAAGGAGTTTGCTCATTGGTCCACACATGAGATTCACACCTTTAAGAGAGCATACTTTTAAGGAGCTCCCACAAGCCCATTCTCTGGGAGGATATAAGGAGCCCTCAGGATTCAGTGGGGAGGGTCAGAGTCTAGATTGGGTCAAGGGGAGAACTTCAGGGAAGCTTGAGGAGATTCAGAGCCAGAATTCAGTGGATTCACAAGTCCAGGAGATTCACAAGTCTAAAGGAAAAGCCTGCTCATGGACTTCCGGGAGATTCACAACTAGGATTGACTTCTAGGAAACCCACAATCCCACACTCTTGGAGGCAGAGTCTGATTCATTCCAACTTCAACCTTCTTGCTGGCTGGAGACACTTGGACTAGAGTATCAGGAACGCAAAAGAGAGAGAAGCCTCTAAGAAAGCTGGCTGAGCTCCAAGTGAAGAAGACAAGGCTTGAAGGAGAAACTAAAAGATTCTGGAGATAAGATTTGGAAAGAGACAGTAAACGATTTCATTTTTCAGGTAGGATAACAGAGACCCAAAGAAAGGAAAGTGATTATCCCAAAAAGCTCCAGAACATGCACCTAGTTAGTAGGACACTGAGGATTAGTACTCAAATTTCCTGACCCCCTTTCAAATCTTCTTTCTATCTTCATATGCTACAAGTACTTAATAAGCACTTCCTATCTACCTGTGTTAAGCGCTGAGCATTCAGATTGGCTATAATGACAGGGAAAGATAATGCAGAATGTTGGAGGGGATGTGGGAAAACTGGGACACTGGTACACTATTGGTGGAATTGTGAATACATCCAGCCATTCTGGAGAGCAATTTGGAACTATGCTCAAAAAGTTATCAAACTGTGCATACCCTTTGATCCAGCAGTGTTACTACTGGGTTTATATCTCAAAGAGATTTTAAATAAGGGAAAGGGACCTGTATATACAAGAATGTTTATGGCAACCTTCTTTGTAGTGGCCAGAAACTAGAAACTGAGTAGATGCCCATCAATTGGAAAATGGCTGAATAAATTGGTATATGAATATTGTGGAATATTATTGTTCTGTAAGAAATGACCAGCAGGATGATTTCAGAAAGGTCTAGAGGGAGAGACTTACATGAACTGATGCTGAGTGAAATGAGCAGGACCAAAAGATCATTATATGCTTCAACAACAATACTATATTATGATCAATTCTGATGGACGTGGCCCTCTTCAACAATGAGAGGAACCAACTCAGTTCCAATAGAGCAGTAATGAACTGAACCAGCTACACTCAGGGAAAGAACTATGACTATGAACTATTACATAGAATTCCCAATCCTTCTATTTTTGTCTGCCTGCATTTTTAATTTCCTTCACAGGCTAATTATTCACTATTTTAAAGTCCAATTCTTTTTGAACAGCAAAAAACCTGTTAGGACATGTACACATATATTGTATTTAACTTATACTTTAACATATTTAACATGTATTGGTCAACCTGCCATCTGGGGAAGGGGTGGGGGGAAGGATGGGGAAAAGTCGGAACAAAAGGTTTTGCAATTGTCAATGCTGAAAAATTACCTATGCATATATCTTGTAAATAAAAAGCTATAATTAAAAAAAAAAAAAGCTGAGCAAACAGTGACAAAACAAAACAACCTTTGCCTTAATAAGTTAATATTCTATTGGATAAAATACAGCATTGTAATATAAAGTACAAGAACTTCTACATATAAAACGTTTACAATAGCTCTTTTTGTGGTAGCAAAGAATTGGAAAGTGAAGGATGCCCATCAACCGGATAGTGGCTGATTAAGTTATGACATATGATTGTGATGGAATATTACAGTGCTATAAGAAATGAAAAAGGGAAACATTTCAAGATGAAAACTCAATGTGCCATGCTCCAACACTTGTACTACACTTTATAATTTGAATCCAAATAATAACTACTTTATTATGTTCAATAATACAAAGTACTATGGTGTTGGTTTTTTTTTAATCAATACTTGTTTTTTCTCTTCTGTCTTTCTTTCTTTCTTTTGCTGAGGCAATTGGGGCTAAATGACTTGCCCAGGGTCACACGGCTAAGAAGTGCTAACTGTCTGAGGTCACATTTGAACTCAGGTCCTCCTGACTTCAGGACTCTGCCACCTAGATGCTCTATCAGTACTTTTTTGAAACAAAAGAAATTATAAATCAGATTATAATAATTTTACATTGATTTATAAAGTCATATTAACTGAAATATAACCCTAATTGGAAAAGATATTCTAGAATAGAGTTTAAATTTAATTGGCAAAGCTAGTTTGAAGATGTCTAAATTCTACAGTCAGATAACTTCATTCTGGGAACAGAACAAGTGATTTTTTTTCTAAAACAAGTGTTAACTTACTGAACAGATTTCAGGAGTTTTTATGTGTTGTTGTTTTTTTCAGGGGGAGGGAGGGTTGTTGTTGTTTGTTTCATGTTTGTTTTGTTTTATGGTGGCAAAAAATTAAGATCTTGGGATTTAGAATTTAGAGCTATAAAGCCTCTTAGAGACCATCTGGTACAATTCCATTTTAAAGATGAGAAAATTGAGGCCAAGAGGCTTGGGGGGGGGGGGGGGAGAAGATAGCCAAAGGTCCTGGACATTTTCAGTGGAAAAGGCCAGAATTCAAATTGGGACTTCTGACTCCAAATCAAATGCAGTTTTCACTACATTGTGCTGAGAAGGGGATATAAAGGAGGAAGTTTTATATTCTTGTTTAGAAATCCAAAACCTTGAACTCAAGACCAAAAAAATATGAAAATGGGGTTGGGGGGGGCGTCAGAAAGCACAAGAAGTTTTGAAGGCAGAGGACATCCTCCCTATCTAGTAGCTTTAATATGTTCTCTTCTAAATTCTTATGAACAGCTTCCTGGCTGAATATTGCCCAAAGAAGATTTAGAGGTAATTATCGTTTTGGTGGAAATGGTAGTAAGGAATTGCAGAATGGGAATAATAATAGCACCTATCTCATAGAGATGAGAATCAAAAAAGAATTTATAAAGCATTTAGCATAGTACCTTCAAATGTAGTAGGTTCTTAATAAATGCTTTTTCCTCTCCAAATACATATGCATCTAAACATTCCAAGAAGCAATCTTTATGGTATCAAAAAACTAGGAATAAAGTAGAAGGTAGAAAGGCAGGCTGGCATATAATAGAAAAAGCTTGAACTAGAAGGATCCAGTTACAAGCAAGGATTTAATTTGTAGAGAAAGGAGTTTATCAGAAAAGGATTTATTTACCAGAAATTAAAAAAAAAAATAATTAAAACTTTTTTAAAAAATAAAAGACAAATAAGAGAGTGGTAGAAAACTACTAAGAATTGAAAACTGAATTACTTTAGTTTCCTTGCATGTAACTACGCCTTAGCAATTGTCACTGAAACATTTAAAGGTATTCATCACTTTGTGAGATTAGCGTTTTTAATGATACTTAAATAATTAACTTTAAGTAATAAAAGCACTAGTGAGACTATCTTTATAAACACTATGGAGAAAAAATAATTCTATAAGATTACAGAGTTCATTTTTAATTTATTGTATTTGTCTTGACCATGTTTTATTGAAAATTTACTATTTTGTATATGTTATGCCAAAAAGCACATTTTAATGGGTTAATTCATTCATTCAGAATAGGTTAAGTCATACCATTTGTGAAACTTCTTTTTAAATAGATACTAGACTGATATGTGAAGTATATTTTAAGGTATCTTCTCCCTATAACATTATTTCTCTATAGTATTTCAGTTTCCTTTTTTATAGGTTAAATTGTATCCAAGAGCTTTTCTATAGATACATTATACAAGCTTTTATTTTCTATTCTCTGTTTTCCTGCCCTGTGGTAATTTGGTCATTTCCTTGATCTTTACCAACATGACTGCAGATGTTCCCTTTTTATAAATATATATAGTTGTACTGCATATAATATTTCGCTCTGCATTAGGTAGTCTTCAATAAAAAGGAGGTGGTATTAGAGATATTTAATATACTTCATTAGGAGAAAGAAGTCACAGTTTAAAATTTACTCACAAAAAGGTCATCGGCCAATACTTTTCAATTATCTGGACCCAGCACTGGAACTGACGATACAATAAACAACATCTAGGCAATTGTGGCAATTAAGCAAAAACATCTTTCAAGAAATCACAGGTCAGCTTTCATTATGGTGACTCTGTTGGATCATTCTGTAATTAAATACTTCAATACACACCCAAATTATTTGACATGTGTTCTCATTCTAAATGTTATATGTAAATAGAAGTTTCATCTGTTTTACTATCTGGATAAATATAACCTAGAGGGATCTCTTCCTAGGCAACTTCTAAATATTCTTGTAATGATAGATCCCTTTTAAAAAAAAAGTCAACAATAATTGTAAATAGTTTCTCTTTCCACTTAAATTTCCTATGCTCTTTTCTCTTTATATACTTTTCTCTTTGAATGGCATTTATGTTACACATGGTCACAACTTGGGATTTCAGTAGCATTGTGAATGTCTACACAAGGTACAAATAGGCAGCTAATGTCGGAGAGGTACACAGAGCACTGAGAGGAAAACTGGCCTGTTCAGGGTACAAAATCAATAATATGTAACAGGAATGTAACATGACCTTAAGTCTTCCCAACTCTAAGGTCAGTTTTTTCCTACTATGCCATGCTGCTTCTTACCTTACATGCAGTAGGTGTGTAATAAATGTCAGATATTGTGAATTGAGAAGGAAATGATAAACCATTTCAACATCTCTGCAAAAAAGCCCCATAGACAGTATGATCCATAGGGTCATGAAGAGTTGGACACAACTGTATAAGTGAAAACAACATGAATTGATTTAATTTCTACTATATTATTTGGTTTTAGATCATAAATTCCAAAAGGGCAAAAAAAATCTATATAATTTATTTTATAGATAGCACAGCTCTTTGTTCAGAATAGGAACTTAATAAATAGTTGTTGAATTGAATGAATTGAATTAAATTTATGTATTAATATTAATTTCAGACTTCTAAATAACTTTATAAGACTATAATTTGCAGAGAAGATACTGAACAGCATTGTTAGAGAGTGCTTCCATACATCAAGAGAGAGTTTCCTACATCAAGGAAATTACAGATTTGGGCTTAATCTTCTATAATATGTACATATAAAATGATTAATGATGATAGAATGGGAAAAAACTGGTCTTAACAAAACCTGGGTTAATTTAAGTCCCAAACAAATCTATCTGCATAACCATGAACAAAATTTTAATTTCTTAATGCCTCCATCCATCTATACAACTGAAAGACACAGAGGACTTGCAGATCTACACCTTTTCTTCTTTGGAAATTCTCTATACCAAGCATAGGATTAGAACCAAAACATGAAACAAAACACTATAGGGCAATCATAAAAATTGACTTAGAAAGGGTTCTCAGAAGTTATCATTACAAGTAAGACTAGAAGCAAGACCTCCATCTCTGTAGTGTGTGTGTGTGTGTGTGTGTGTGTGTGTGTGTGTGTGTGTGTGTGTAGAAAAGAGTAATGAAGGGTAATGAAGGAGGGAAATATGAGTGGTACTATCAGACAAAGCTGTGTGGGAAATTGATTCTAGGCATGGAAGGGTTTTGGGAAAACCAGGAAGTAGGAGAATACCTAGTCTTAATTAACTAATACTTGCTCATTCTTATCATGACTCAAAATTTCACAAAATATTCCCTAAAAATCCTGTTCAAGATTTTTTTATCCCCAAGAATCAATATTAAGCTCCCTGACCCATAGCCTATAGATTTTAACTTCATTTTAAAAATCCAGGGTACCAAAAAGTTATCAAACTGTGCATACCCTTTGACCCAGCAGCGCTACTACTGGGATTATATCCCAAAGAAATACTAAAGAGCGGAAAGAGACATATATGTGCCAAAATGTTTGTGGCAGCTCTTTTTGTTGTAGCTAGAAACTGGAAGATGAATGGATGTCCATCAGTTGGAGAATGGTTGGGTAAATTGTGGTATATGAAAGTTATGGAATATTATTGCTCAGTAAGAAATGACCAGCAGGAGGAATACAGAGAGGGTTGGAGAGACTTAAATCAACTGATGCTGAGTGAAATGAGCAGAACCAGAAGATCACTGTATACTTCAACAACGATACTGTATGAGGATGTATTCTGATGGAAGTGGAAATCTTCAACATAAAGAAGATCCAACTCACTTCCAGTTGATCAATGATGGACAGAGGTAGATACACCCAGAGAAGAAACACTGGGAGGGGAATGTAAATTGTTAGCACTAATATCTGTCTGCCCAGGTTGCATGTACCTTCGGATTCTAATGTTTATTGTGCAACAAGAAAATGATATTCACACACATGTATTGTACTTAGACTATATTGTAACACATGTAAAATGTATGGTATTGCCTGTCGTCGGGGGGAGGGAATAAGGGAGGGGGGGTAATTTGGAAAAATGAATACAAGGGATAATATTATAAAATATATATATATATATAATAAAAAAAATTAAAAAAAAAAAAAAAAAAAAGAAAAAAAAGAAAAAAAAAAAATCCAGGGTACCTAAATTTCACAAATTTCCAAAGCACCTCTTTTATTTTTATTTTTCAAAGATCACAGACTATATTTCATAGTCACTTCTACCAAATATTGAATACTCTAGGAAGTAACTCCTGCAAGTAAGATAACAAAATTAATGATAGTATGTAATTACTTTCTTACTATTTCCTATTGTGTTTCAATTGCTGTAAAACATGTTTGATCCTGCCTTTTGCAGTATAAAAATGATTCTTCTTTGCAGAAAACAAAAAAATTCTTCTTGTTGCAGGAAAAAAAAAAAAAGTAGTCAAATAGTTCTGCCACCTGTCCACTATCTGTTGTCATTGCTCCATACTAGTCAAGAATATTATCCTCTCTTTGATCTTTCTCTTCCCCCTCAACATGGCATCCTTTTTAGTGTATGGCATTTATTCTTTTCCCAACTCATTTGAGCCATTGTTATTATTGACATTGTTTTACCACTTTAAAAAAAATTATTCCCACTAATGTAATCCTTGCTTCCATTTCCCATATAAGTTCTTTTTAAATAAGTTTGCTGATGAGTTCCTTATACAGTCATATCACTCTCATCATGTTTAGCTAGTCTTCTATCTTCAACAAAATGATTTATGCTTTCACTGTCAGCTACTTATTGATGACTCTCACTTTTAGTCTTCTTTTATGGAAACATAAGCTATGGGATCCTACCTACCTCCTATCTCAAATTTGAAATCCATTCCCTCTAAGTTTAGGATTCAGATCAGCTTATTTCTGGATTTCACTATTTTATCAATCATAAACTCTAAAGACAAACTTGGTTATTTTCTCCCAAGATTCCTATGGTTTTGATTTTATTGACAAATGAAATCCTTATTGATCAAAACCATCTTTAAAGCAGCAATACTTTTTTTTAACCTTCTGAACATCACAGCTTTCTAGATTCTTTGTAGAGATTATATAATCAAACTACTTAATTTTATTTTCTCCTTATTTCTAAATCTAAAGCTTGTTCAACAAAATCACCTTTTTAGCCAGCAATTTATTTCTCAACACTCTAGTGCCACCCCCTCTATTCTAAAGTTCCTCTATTCCAATAGTAGTAATGTTAACAGACATTACATCTGTGCTCCTAAGGCCTTCCATTTCCTGCTTCAAGTTTCATAACCTCAAAGAGATGCTTTTCAGGTTGAATTAAAAAAAAAAATCTTGGCATGCATTATCAGTACTAGTAGTTATCACATTTGATAAATCTTTGTGAGGTTCTTTTGTTACACTATGAATAGCCTATGGGAGAAAAACAATGGGTGAACCAAAACTTCACATTAATTAAATATATATACACAAATACATACATATTATATGTATACATATATATATACATATATATATACATATATATATGTATATATATATATACACACACACACACACACACACACACACACACACACACATATACACACAGGTAATGTATTTATAGCTAACATTGTATAATACTATAATGTATAATATTATAATACCTGCAAAGGACTTTATCTGATTTCATCCTCAAAATCCATGATTCCCACAAGGGAGTCATTAATTACTAAAATACATATCTTTTCTCCTCATGGCCAGTCATTGAAATCCTTGTTCTGGCTTGCACCTACAGGTCATTCCCATCATTTTGTGAAAGAAGAAAGGTTGTGCTTCCTCCTAAAGAAATCTAGTTCTACATAAGGCATTGCAAGGCTGAATGTTGAAAACTATCTTTGCATGTATTTTGAAAAATAAAAAGTTATTAAAAAAAAGAAAGAAAGAAAGAAAGAAATCCAATTCTATCCTTTATCCTCTGTGGTCCAGTTTCTTTTTTTTTCCCCCCTTTTAAACCTATCTGGTCTCATCTTCTCTTTTTTATTTTTTTAAATATTTTCTTAATAACCCTTGCAAACACTTGTTTCAATTTTACCCCTCCCTTCTTCAACCCCCCAACCCCAGATGGCAAGTAGTCTAATATATATTAAACATAGTAGAAATATATGTTAAATACAATATATGCATACATATTTATACAATTATCTTGCTGCACAAGAAAAATCAAGTCCAACCAGGAAAAAAAAATGAGAAAAAAAATAAAATGCAAAGAACACAAAGAGTGAAAATGCTATGTAGTGAACTGTTGGGATTACTAGGTGAACCACACTTAGTTCCCACAGTCCTCTCTCTGGGTGTAGACAATTCTCTTCATTGCAAGATCTTTGCAACTGTTTTTAATCATCTTATTGTTGAAAAGAGCAATGTCTATCAGAATCGATCATCATATAATCTTGTTGTTGCTGTGTACAGTGATCTCCTGGTTCTGCTCATTTCACTTAGCATCAGTTCATGTAAGTCATTCCAGACCTCTCTGAAATCATCCTGCTCATTATTTCTTACAGAACAATAATATTCTATGACATTCATGTACTATAACTTATTCAGCCATTCTCCAACTGATTTACTCAGTTTCCAATTTCTTGCCACATTACTATAAGGGCTACTACAAACATTTTTGCACATGTGGGTCCCTTTTCTTCCTTTAAAATCTCGTTAGGATATAAGCCCAATAGAAACACTGTTGGATCAAAGGGTATGTATATACAGTTTGATAATTCTTTGGGCATAGTTTATGGTCTAGTTTCTTTAACTGTTGTTTGCAACTGCATATGGGGAAACATAACTAACAGTCAAGATCGTGAAATTATGATTTATTATTAGTGAATGTTTGGTTTTTGTAATTATTTTATATACTTGTATACCCAATGTAGCATAAAAATTTTTCAGGCAAAAAGGGGTCACAAGTGGTCAAAATTTAAGAAGTCCTACTCTATAGGAAGACACTCAAACTTATTAAACATTTTCAGTGATTCAATGTTCCTTTTCCTCTATTCCTCCTCTTCTACCCATTTTTAAGCTCATACTATTCACATTCTACTTTGCCTTCTGAACCATCTATCACTTTTTGAAGCAATTCTTTCTTTTTATCAAAGAACAAAGGAATGTTCCTTGAATTCCTTTAATTTTTTTCCAGAATGATAAAAGAAAAAAATTCTATATTCTGAATAATAATAAGAATGTATAAATGAAGAAATAAATAAACAAACAAGAGTATCTGCAAGTAGAGTCACTATTCCTGACATTATGCATACCTACTGAGATTAAAACTCTTCATCTATCTGTGGCCTTCATTCCTTACTCCTGCACCAACTGGTTGATTCCTGCTAATGTCCTAATATGCAAGCCATTCCTACATTCCACAATTATCTGCTAAAAAGCCTGCTAAAGAAATACCCACTCTTCCAACTTCCTTTTTTATTTTTTTTATCTCGATCAATCCTTGTCATTTTCTTTTTTGTTTTTTTCTTGTGTTAGTATTTTATGGTACTCTCTGGATCTGAAGATGCATAAGAAAAACAATGTATATTTTTAAAATTGTATTCCCATTGTGACCCCCAAACAAGTCCTGACATATATACTTGAACTCACTCTAAGTTAGAGAGATGATGTAAAGGATACATTTTAATTTTATAATTAGTGGTCAACAGATGTATGCTTTAGAGTTGTATATCCACTATCATTGCTCAGAATACTTTCTTTGACCAAAGTTTACCTCTGTAATTATGGCATATCTTTTATTAAATAGCTGACAAACATTTAGAATAGTAGCCCAACTAAATAGAATCTAAATATCAGTGGCAAGTTTTCACTAAAATGAGTTAGTCAACTGAATTGTGAGCCTAAAGAAAATTCATTAATTACAAATAAGAGTCTGTCTGGATTCGGCATGATTGTTGTGCTATTTGGTTTTGCTTAACTACTTTTTAAATCTTTGTTTCAAGAGATGGTTCAATGAATAAGAAAGTGGGGAGGGAATCTATTTAGGAATGCAGATGATATTAAATTAAAAGTAATCAATAAAAGTTTGCTTTTAAAAAAAAAGCCATATATAGGGCTTTTTCTTTATTTTCCAAGAATTACTGAAATCCTCTTCTTACCAGGACAGAACGTTCATTTTTAGTATCCATAGTTTCAGTAAATCTGCTCAAATAATCTTAGTGATATAATTAAGAAAAGTAAGAGAACTTTACTTACTCCTCTTTACTTTCATTCTGACTACAATATACAAACCAACATGAGTCTTTTCAAACCAAAATACTTAACATAAAAAATCTCTAATCACTTATGAACCACAATTATCACATGTTGAAAAAAAGAAGGTGGCCCATCTGCTTTGATGGTGTCTGAAAAGCAAAGCTGTGTATCCCCTCCTACTTCAAATACTAAGAATGGCTTCAGAAACACACACACACACACACACACACACACACACACACACACACACACACACACACACACAAAATTTCTCTAAGTCACGGAATATTCCTAATAATAGTTTTGAGTGTGGGGATTTGCCAGCCTATCACACACATCTACATGCATGTTTTTTCAAAATCTTCCCAGTCCAAATGTAAATGATTTTTTGATTATGCATTTTAGTGTCCATACTATTAACATAGATAATTGAGAGATGAGTGTATATGCAATACTTTCATATTTAAAACAGTTTAAATGATTCAGTATACATATGGTAACGTCATATCTTGAAACATTATTGTAACCATTATTATGAAATCTTTCTTTGTTTCGTGGTTTGAAATGGGTTCTAGTTTTTTTATATTGTATTCTTTTCATGTCTTCCACTACCATGATGTATAATTTGGATCAGCTATATTCTTTCAAATGAAGCATTGGCAGAGCTGTTGCTGTTACTTAGGATAAGTGTATAATCTCGTTGACTTTCTCTTGTTGGGCACACTGCCCAGTATATATCAATTTTTTTTGAACTACAAATATGGTTTTAATAGATTCTCAGATTTTAAGTTATTAGAATTCATAGCACATCTCTCTCGGGGTGAGCTGATAATTCACAACAAACCATGTAGATGCAAAGGAGATGACAATGGATCAATCTGTATGTGAATAAGTTGACACAGTGGTTTTTACTGCATTACTATTTCTCTAACCCTCCCACAATTTTCATATGAAGAAAAATGCTTCAGTCTATGAAAGTTCAAATTAGTCATCATATCCACATTGGGGACTCAGGAAGACTTACTGTAAATCAGCCACTCAGAAACCACATTTGACATATTTTGGTTATAATGTAACTATGAGTTGCATAATATTGCACATATTGATTGGAGTTGGGGGGGAGGGTTATAATGGAAAGTTATTGCCATGAGTTGAAAGTGACCAACCACAAGATAGAAAATTGCTCCCAAAGAACCCACAAAGGCAGTTGCTTTTCCTATAATCTAAAACTCCCCATCTCTAGATGATGTATCTTATCATACCATTAAGATTGCATTTTGCCTCTAAGGTGCATAGGCATTTTTAACCCCAGATCACAGAATACAGGACTCCCATAATCAAAAAGAAATTCCCTATACGGAATCTTTTTCTTCAGAAACCAGACCAAATGACCAAAACTCAAGTCTCCAATATATTCCAAACATACTCTAACTCATTCTAGAACTGGTCTAACTGGGCTAAGAATAATATAATAGAGACTTCTGCTTCCACAGTAGAATCTTGTTTTCTTTACAATCTTTCCCTCCATGGGCCTACCAACTTAGAAGAATCAGTCCAAGAAACTATATCTTTTCTAGATATGGAATATACTTATCTTAATAAGCACTTTAACTTTCTTTAATTAGGGAAGAATAACAGGGAGAAGAAGGGGGAAGATTTAAAAAAAAAAAAAAAGAAAGAAAGAAAGAAAGAAAATGACAGTCTAAATGTCAGCTCATTCATTCATAGAACAATACAATAATACAACTTGCTAGGTAACTCATCTGCATCTAGGGACAGAAAGCCCTAAAACTTTGATGATGTTTCATCTGCATGATCCTAAATGGTTACCTTGTAATTTTTCTGGTATAGATATAATAAATATAGACAACCACAAGAAAAAGGAGATGCATAAATTGTACTTCAACCCCCACTCTTCCATTTGCTTTTCTTAGAAGATGGCATTATTTCAGAAGTTGTAGAAAATATCTTATGTCTTCAGGGATTCACTGATGATGGTAGGCTTCAAAGAAATGTAAAGATGGAGAATTTTCAGGACCTATTATTTGCCTCATAACAGGATTGAGTTGTGACCCTAGCTTCTTAAAGATTATGCCAGTGGACTGTGAGCTCTGGCAGATATCTTTCTGGAGAGGTTTAGGGTGGGGAGAAAAAGCAAGCCTTTCAATAAAGTCTAATAAGCCTAAATGAAGTATTAAGAGCATCACTACTGTACACACTCCTCTAGAAGAATTCTTTACCCATGATGAACCATAAAAATATAAAATGGCCCTTGGTCCAATGCAAGTTTCTTTTCTTTCTGCAGTCAACAAAAATGAGTAGCAAGAAGGTGTTATCCAGAATTACATAAAAGCATTTCTGTTTTACCACTTTCTTTAGACTTACCAATCACTACATCTTCATGGGGCAGCTGCATAATATTTACTTTATAAAAAATGTTTTTAAAAAAAAAGGATTTTTATCCCTTTCCTACAACTTCAGCAATTAGAAATTACAAATGAATTTTTGAAGAACCATAATAGTCATGATTCAGTTGATATATGTTTTAAAGTGAAAATTCCATCCTGTGCTATAGCTTCCATAAATTAAATAAAAGGATTTTTTTTGTGTGTGAACTAGGGACCTTCAAGGCCATATTCCTGGCATTTGTTCCCAAATAACATCACAAAGATTTCTAGTTAATTTTAGACTCTGAATATTAAAGCTGGAAGGAACTATACACACATCATGAGATCGATAGCCTCTTATTTTATAGATGAGAAAAACTTTAAAAAGTTTCAGAACAATTTCCCATGACAGACATAGAAGAATGATTAAATTTGGAATCCAAAGTCTTGGATTTGAGTAATACCTTTGTTACATATTTTCCAAGTGACTTTAGCAGAGTTACTTCACCTTTTTAGGCTTAAATTTCCTCAAATTCAAAACGTGGTAAAATAGACGTTTCCTAAATCTAAGTCTATAAAATACCCAAAAGACATTTTTGGAATCACACAGAAAACACATATGAAGAAGATCTTTGGTGCAAAGAGAATATAAAGAGAGGACCACATTTTATTTATTTTTGTGCTCTGAATATAGAAAATGCTTAATAAAGGTTTATTAAATGCTAGGTGAATTCAAAATTTGATTCAATATTTGCTTCAGTTGAGCAAAATATATCATTAAAAATATGCCTCTAACAAGATGTTTTTCTTGCATATATTAAGATCATAAAGGATTTCTTGACAAATTCACAATAGAGTACTCTGTTCAACAAGTCTCGGATTATCAATATCAAGGAAGGGAAAAAAAAAAAAAGTAGGAATTGTTACATCTGACAAAACATTGTCAAAGAGGCTATTCCAGTGAAAGACTGACTCCCCATACATGGAGAGATTTATAAGAAATGTTATAATGTAGATTTCTTTAATGTATGGAGCAACTAAAAGGCTATTAAAGGTTCTTCCAATTCTCAAATTCCTTCTGATTTCATGATGTGGTAAGGATTGGACAATGAAATATACAAATCTTGAACAAACATTGCAGATGGAAGTTCAGCACATAAATGAGTAAGAAAAGAAGGAAGGTATAGTTTGCAATTAACAAAGCATATAGGCAGCAAGGTGGCCAATGGATAAAATGCCAGGCTTGAAGTCAGGAATTGTCACCTCCATGAGTTCAAATCTGGCCTTGGATACTCACTAGCTGGTATGACCCTGAGCAAGTCACTTAACCTGGATTGCTTCAGTTTCCTCATCTGTAAAATGAGCTGGACAAGGAAATAGCCAATTACTCTAATATTTTTGCCACAAAAACCCAAATAAGGTCATGAAGAGCTGGACATGATTGAAACAACTGAACAACAAGAAAATAATGCTTTAAAGAGCCCCAAGTTTTTCCATTAAATAAAAAAGCACATTCTTTATTAAAACAACAACAATATTATGATGCTTTATGGATGTAAGTCAATGAATATCAATCTCCAAAGATTCAAAATTGGAAAACTTTCCAAAGGACAATGGAGAGAAGTATAATGGGTATAATTAAGCTATAGAATATTTCTAATGACAAACTACAACCAGAAAGAAAATTTAAAAACAAAAAAGAGATAGCCAAAAAAGAAGGTAAGCTGATCATATAGAGAACAGATAAATGTAGAGATCACCAAAAAACAGATCTAGAGGAAGGTGCCCCATATTTATAGAATGAAATGGACAAGAGCCGCAACTGATAGTGGTATGGGTAGATCTATATCATTGGAGAGAATGCACTGATGAGATCAGAGACGCGGCGAAGTTGAATGCATACAACTAATATGAAAAGGAGAGAAGTAGAACTGTGTAAAATGGGGGGAGGGGGGAGAAAGATTTATTCTTTTTCTACTCCCATAAAGTAGGGATAATGCAATCAAAAAACAATATCCATCATGGGGGGAAAAAAAAGGTGGGTAAAGTGGGAAATAAACAAGAACTATTTCTTGCTTGGAAATTTTCTTTATTCAAAATCACATGAACACAGAAATAGACTTATATCAGAGGCCATTTAGTGCAGCACACTCCAGAATGAAGATTTTCTCACTTTTTTCTCATACTGCATATCTCAAAGTCCTTTTCCATCCTTAGCTCACCCTGCAAACATTCTTAAGTTAGTCAATGTCCTTCCTATAAAGTGACACCCAGAACAAAATACAATACCCCAGATGGGGTCTGACCTGATCAAAACACAGCAGAGTCATTACCTTCTGATACTATTTCTACTTTAATGCAACATAAAGTTAGAATAACACTTCTGGTCTATCATTTTACACTATTAATTCACGTTGAACATGTACTCCACTTTAAACAAACAAACAAAAAAAAATTACATACCCCTTCACTATTCTACCTCTTCTTTACTATTCTATCCCTGAAAGTCTTCTGGCTTTCGGGAGAGGCTAAATCAGGACAATTAAATTTTATTCCAGAGTTCCTATTCTGCTATGGTCATGTGCATCACTTCCAGCTAGAAACAGGACATGTATCTTGAAACTGTTGCTTCAGCTCTTTGAAAACTGCTTCCTGTTGGTTCTAAAAAGCAGCCTCTGGTGAGCAATAATGCCCTCAGCATGTGGCACAGAGCATTCTGGTCCATTGTTAGTTACAGCTTCAGTCTGATAAGACAATCTTCTACTATAAACCTTAGCACTAGTCAATATCTTCACTAATTTGAATAGATTTAACAAGTGTTGGCCTGAAAGGTTTCCAGGAAATAGACCCAAATTCAATCAAATATATCTGCATATTTCAACTGTGACTGTAAAATTACAAGTTGAGTAATAAGAGTTGAGAGCCAAACAAAACACTGAAAATGTATCATCGCACTTACTGTGATGTAGTCTTACGCCACAGTTCTCATTAAGCAAATTCTGAACAAATCATTCATGGGTGATTTGTCTGAGATCTTTTAGTGGTTACTGATTCACTAAACCACAGAAAAAAATACATACTCTGCTAACATCCAGGAATGTTGCTGTAGCATCACAGATAATCACTATTGAAACAGGGAGCTTTTCTGTGGCACTCATCATAGGGAAGAGACAATCATCTTTAAAATAATACCTCTGAATATCTAATTTATCAAAGTGATGATGTTTCAAATAAACTATGAGTCAACTTGGAGCCAACCAATTAAAACTTCTTAGCATGAAATTAATCACAAACAAACATTTCATTGTGGTACTTTCACAGTTATGCTGCACAGACAGTGAACTACTAAGCACATACTTTTTTTTTTTAAACTATTCAAAAAATCTTCAAGTCAGTTCATTCTTCCTTTAAGCATGAAACAAGAAATATATTTCTGCACATATATCAGCCTCCATTCATAAAAATAATTCTCAGGAAAGAATATGTTTGTTTATTTTTTTCTTCAATGCATTAATTATAATACTACAGAGCTTAAACTCAGTTAACAGAGAAAAAAATTATCCATCAAATAATAAATCAACCCATGTGAAAGGGTAGGGTCAAATGCACAGTTCTTGATTTAACAAAGATATATTGTTTTCCTTTTCCTATAAATTTATGAGCTTTACTTCCCCAATTTAAAATTAATTTCTCAAAATGCTAAACATAAGCCAAAGAGACTCTGAAGAAAGTAGCAGAGAAACTTGCTTCTCTGTGATCCTGTTAGAAAGAAGTTCTGTTTTCTATTCACTGCCAAGATGACAACACAGTCTTCCAATTCACACCAGAGATAACGGATTTTTGTTTTGTTTTGTTTTTGCCATGTTTTAGACAAAGATTTATGTGACTAATACTGGTAAACAGAATTCCTTAGCATATCAAAGGAAACATATATTGTTTATTCTAGGAATTCCTAATTGCTTCATGTATAAATGAAGCTTTCTTTCTAACTGGAACAGAGTAGTATAGCAGAATACAGAGAGAAGACAGAAGGTAGTTTTTTGTTTTTTTTTTTAATGAACTTTGCACAGTCTTGATAAAATAGTATCTGAAAGCAATTTGGTTTGTTTGTTTGTTTGTTTGTTTTGTGGGACATTAGACAAGTAATTCAGAAAAAAATAAAAATCCAAAGAATAACCTAAGCTACAGAAAACAACTTGGGGAAAAATCCTGCCCAAGTCCTTACTAATTAAAATTTCTAGATCTTGCAGTCCTTTAAGTACATAAATCCCAGTCAAGTTAAAGAAGACTTGCAGGATCAGGCCTGTACCAAGAATAACTATTCCATCATCACATTGTGTTATTACTTCATAATACCAGCCAGCCAGGTTTACATAGGAGAGATTAAATAATAAGATAATGTAACAAACAATGCTCATTTCACATCAGTGTACCAAAGAAGTCTGATTTATATCAGGGGCTGCTTTGCGAACTAATTTATGCATGCAAATATTTTAATTGACATACATAGTCACCTCAATTAGAATGAGTACGGGTCTTGTATGGCTTGAACTTTGAGACAAGTTCAAATTTTGCCTCAATATTTTCTGAGAGTTAAAATATTTTTACATTACAGCTGTAGCAAGGAGAAATTTTTAGGGGGAAAAAAAGTTTATACTTTTAAAATACCACTGTATCTGGTTCCCAATGCAAATATTTACTTCTGTGAAACAAATCAGCTAGTAAAGTTTTATGTAAAAATCTCAATAGGATAATCATTCTGAAGTTTCGAAATTAACACCAAAGTCGATTCTCTTTAGCAATAGCAAGTCAAACCAATTCACACTTAATCCCATTATTTGAATACATTGGCATCCAATTGTATATTCCAAACAATATCAACCATGGAACCTTGTGTTTGTTTTTTAATTCCATTTCTGGCAATTTGGCAATAAAAGATCCATCACAACAATAAGGCTTTGAAAAACCAGCATTCCACCCTCCACTCTTTGTATCTCCAAACCACCCTACCTATTCAAGCCAGACTCATCTTTTTGCATGGATCCAGTGAGAGAAGTTGAGTCAAAAAGATCCTCACCACTAATTCTGTAAAGTTCACTTCCTTGGGCTTTTCATTCAAGATCCTCCACAATGAAATGAGACTGACTTTCTAGTTTGATCAGGCAACAAAGTGTAAAAAAGAATACTAAGTGGAAGTTAGAGCACCGAGATTCAGATCTATTGCTACTTACTGATGCTACTTATGATGACCTTAGGAAACCTCTCCGAACCCTAGGATTCTTAACTGTAAAATAAGAAGGACTGGACTGCTATGGTCCACTCCCTAGGCCAGTCAAACTTGCCTCTCTGGCTACACATGCCACTCCCAACCCTCCTAGTGCCCCACCTCATCAAGTGACATGTTTTTCGTTCTCTGTGCTTTTGGATAACACCATACCCTGTTACTAGAATGACTCCCCTCCCTTTATTTACCTACAGAATAATTAATTATCTTTTTAAATCCACCTCAAAAGTTATCGCCCTTACAAAGTCTTTCCTGATTTCCCCTGGATAATTCTCATTTTCCCAAAAGCCTCACAAAGAACTTCATTTCACACTTCTCAGGTAAAGGACACTCAGTATAATGAGGGGAAAGACGACAGAAGCCAGAAGATTCCATCTCTCTAAATTATCTCCTGTGTGGCAAGGCATTTAACCTCTATCTACCTCAGTTTTATCATATATAAAATGACGATAGTGGCCTATATTAGAGTTGTCAAATTTTAAAAGAAATGGTACTTCTATGGGTCACATTGACTTAGAAATACACAAATTAACATTATGTTATATTACATTTTTATTTATTTTGTTAAATATTTCTCAATTACATTTTAATGAAGATCAGGCAATGTTTATGAATCTTGTAGGAGCCTGTGAGTTTGACATCCCTGAAATCTCTAAAATTGTTTAGTTCAAAATCCATGATGCTCTCTTCCAGCTTGAAATCCTATTATTGGGCATTCAAACCTCCTATGCTTTCATTTTATAATATTTTAGATTACAAATTCCATAAGTACTTCAAAATAAGGAGAACTAAACTAGGAGTTAGGAAATCTGGATTCAAACACTGGCTCCAAAATTTCCTAGCTAGATAACTATAGGTGAAATGAGGATGCTATTCCTTGTACTAGCTATCTTACAGAGTTTCTGTGAAGAAAATATTTTGAAATTCTTGAAGTGCTATATGTTAAATGAGTCATAACAAATGAGTTACTATGAGGACAACTATATTCAATTAAACTTTCTTTGTCTCAAATTCAGCACATTATTTTGCAAGTAGAAATATTTTAATAGATATTTGTTGACAAAGGCATAGAATGGTGAGGGAAGAAAGAAAAGGATTTTTTTAAAATTCAAAACACTGAGTACAAAGTACTGAAAAATCTAACACAATGAGAAAAAGGAATCATCTCTGAAATGATTAAAAAAAAAAAAAAGAATCTCCTAATTCCTCAGTACTAAGAAGATAAACTTTGAAGTAACATTCATTCTATAGTTTTCCACCAAAAAAAAAAAAGGGGGGGGAGACTCAAATAGACATCTTATAATAGGCTTATTAATGTTAACACTTTTTTAAAGACCTAAAGAAGACACAGGTACAGCTAGATGCAATAGTGGATAGAGCTCCAGGCTTAGAGTTGGGAAGATTTGAGTTCAAATCCAGTCCGTAGACACTTACTAGCTATGTGATTTTGAGCAAATCACTTAATCCTGTTTGCCTCAGTTTTCTTATCTGTAAAATAAGCAAGAAAAGGAAGTGGCAAACCACTCCAACCTCTTTGCCTAAAACACACACACACACACACACACACACACACACACACACACACACACACACACACACACACACACAAAATAAAACAAATGGGTTCACAAAGAATTAGAATGATCAAACAACAACACAAGAAAACACAAAAATTCCGTCTGAGCATATTCTGAATTCTTTGAAATCTGTCATCTTATATCAAATGAGATTTTTAAGACTAATGATATCAACTTGCTTATTAGCCCAAGCAAGAAAATTAATAAAGCTTTCTTTTTCTTCAATAATGAAAGATGTTTCTTTAAATGTCCTTAATATGTTGATATATATCTTTTTTACATCATAAACTCCTAACAGTCAGAGCCTGTATATGTTTAGACTCACTTTTATAGCACAGAACTTCAAAAAACACATTCTTCAAAGCACTTAAAGATGTTTTCAGTGAGAATGATGGCATTTTACTTGTCCCTATGTTTTTATATAATCTGATCAGAATATCGATATGTAAAGTATGACTTTTCACAATGTAGGAATTCATAGAAGGTATACAGAGATGTAACCTTTCTATAATTTAAGAGAGGAGTCTGGAATTCAGAGTAGTTAACTGATATCCTAAATAAATGCGTGAGGTTGGATTTGAACTTCTGAATTGTAAGACCAAAATGGTATCGACTCAGTAATACATTCCTAGGCAGCACTTACTGAACAGTACATATAGCACTAATATATTATTAGAAGTTTCATCACAGAAAAAGTCTTTAACACCATTTTCTTTCTGAAGTAAACTATTGCACTAAAAAATACTGTTTTACTCTTCAAACATTTAAAAAAGGAGGTGTCAGCTTTGGAGTAAATAGCCAAGTTCTATAATAACAGGCTCTACAAAATGTAAATATCATCACAAATCAGTACTAGGTACTGCTTGAATACTGAACCCATAGGAGAAAATGCTGGTGGTCTTATACTAAAAGACAAGACAATTTTGAGGATGCTAAGTGACTGGTATTTGTCTTCCTCTAGTCACATACATACACATATACAAGTTTCATATACATATATACATTTACTTGTTAATTAGGGAAAATATATAGATGGTACTACTATTGAAAAAAGACCATGAAATATAACCCAAAAAAATCCTATCATAAATCATAATTTCCTTACCTCTAAAAAAAAAAAAAAAGTCTAAACATTTATGGTGAGTAAATTGAAAATGAAAATATGAGAATCAAATAGGTAAGCATTCATAGATGGTATTTACACTAAACCACACCTTTACAACTATACAATTCACTGAAAGAATATGCAATAGCACTGTTTATTATTTGTTGACTATTTTAAAAAATATTTTTGATTTGGTAGAACAAAATGTGGCCTTAAAAATCTCTCTTCCAATAAGATTTCTCTTATGTACATGTTAAGATAATACAAGATTATTCATAAGATATAACAGATGCAAAAAGGTCTAGTGATTCTTTGATTATTAATGCCAAAAGAAGTCCAAAAAAACCCCCAAAAAACCCCACTAAGTTTATCAAATGTATTTGCTACTGTAGTGGAAGATGGAGAGTATAACCACAAAAAATTTTTTTCTAGGCCTTTACAAAGATCAAGGGCAATTCAGAGACTTCTAAATAAGATGGACAAGAACTCACAGAAATGATAACTTGATAATCAATTCAGGATATACTAAGTAACTGAAAAATGCTTATTGTAGCTGTATGTGATGGCGCATCGCTACAGTTCCCATTGCTCTCTGCAGAGCTCAAGTCCATAAGTCATCTTAAGTCTGGCACAATTCACTGACAAAGTCTTCAAAAAGAAAAGAAAAAGAATAATGCCCGTTGTCCATATTATAATGTGTAGTTAGTTGAACAGTCCATCAATTTAATCCATCAATACAGCTGTCTCAGAAAAATGTCACTGTCCAATGCAAGTAGACAAAATTAAATAGTAAAATGATAGCTGAGAGTAAAAGAGAAGAAAAGAAGGTATAAAATATGTATGGTCCAAGTGTTGCATGGGTATCAAAGAAATATTCATTAATCTATAAGCCTAGTACATTGTGGCATATTCCTTATAGTGAACAGACCCTATGGAAACTTGGTTAAGAATCATGCAGGATAAGAAAGTGTGAATGGTTTATAATACGAACCAATGGAATGTGTGATCCTATCAATGAGATCATGAACTATCATACTAAAGTACTGAAAATTATATCTAAAGATAGAAGAGATTGTTCTTGGGTAAGATATTTCAGCTCAATAGGCATCAGTTTCCTTCCTTATATGCAAAATCAGAAAGTATAACAAAAGAGCTAAGCGATTCATCCCCCTAGCTTTAATGTTCTATAATTTTAAAAAGTACAAAATACTTTTGTACCACATGCATGGGATGCATGCATCCAATTTAGTTTGGGATAAAGAAAATTTGATCTAGATCCAATTTTTTTCTTCCTTACTCCTTACACTATTTTACAAAGGAAGAAATCAAAGAAAGGGAAATGGGTCTTAACTCCACATTTTTATAAATAAGGGGTCATTTACACAAATGATCTAAAATGAGAAATAACAAGCAGTTATACTGCTTAGATTGGGGGTGAGTGGGGTGAGAGGGGAGTGAAGCAATAGATGATGATTCCCTTGCCCCCAATTTAGAACAAAAAGAGTATGCGGCAAGGGACCTTCCCTTATACAAAAGATCCAGATTGCTACACAAAGGAATATTGTTTTTGTTTCTTGTTAAATACCCAAATACTGTCTATTCAAAAGTCTGATGATTTTAAGTCATGAGTTGTTTATACAAAAAAATAAGGAGCAGGATAGCAAGGCACTGTGCTATAGTTGAGAATCAGGAAACCTGGGTTTCCCTGCTTACTCTGATATTGTGTGAGTCTGGAAAAGTAATAGAACTCTTTGAAGCTCAGTTTTCTTATCTATAAAATGAGGTTTCTATTACTTTCTACTTTATATAGTTGTCAGGAGGCAAGTGTTTTGTAAACCTTAAATATAGATTATTATTATAAATTATCAAGCATTCATAAGAAAAAATCCTAAATACTTAAAGGATGTATAGTAGATGTTATCTTGCAGATGGCACCAAAAAATCTATATGAAAAGTATATTGAAAAAATATAAGATGTTGAAGACACAAAGCATTTCTTGGACATCTAGTCCTTCTAAAAAAAAGTCTGACTTTAATGCTATTTTCTTATAGTCTTCATTCATGAATTTATTTTCCTCTGTTATCTATTATCTTTTGTAATGTAATATATCATAAACTTATATTTCTAAATTAGTAAACTAAATCTTCTTGTATATGAATATGTATATATGTGTAAGAATATACATACATGTACATATATATGTACATGTATGTATATATATATGTATATATAGGAAAACTAAAGCATACTTAGATTCATGAACTTCTACCAGATGTTTTAAGTCATTACATTATTATTTTTATTCTATATTTCTAGTCATTAAAACAACAAATAGTTAATACATGCAGATAGGCATAAAGTCAAACCTCATTTTTACTTTGTTGTCACTAGGAGACAATCAGAATATTAGACAGAAGAATTTGATAAATAGTAATGTCCTTGAAAGAGAAAGACTGCCTTATTTAAAAGATATATCTCTCACCTAATAACAGTAAGTGTTTATAAAGAGCTTTAAAATTTGCAAAAGTCTTTAAAAATATTATCTCATTTGATCCTCACAAAAAAATTGGAAAGATAGGTGCTATAATTATCCCCATTGTACAGATCAGAAAACTGATGAAGGCAAAGGTTAAGTGACTTCCCCAGAGTCACACAACTAGTGTGTGTCAGAGAGAGGATTTGAACTTAAGTCTTCCTCACTTCAGACTTTTTGCAAGCACCTAGCTGTCTAGAACAATGCTCCATAAAGTAAGTAATTAATAAATGTTTGCTGTGTTATAGGTTTTTGGAAGCTAAGTATTTGATCTTTAAACTCTCAAACAGATGGGGACACAGAAATAAGATCACTACTTATTATGAGGGCTAAGATACTGACAAAGAAGAATCTGATTTTCTCAGTCAAGAATAACTAGTTATTAAAAAAAAAAAGAACTAGTTATTCTCCTTCTATGTCTAATTCAAAACATATTCTGCATGATTCCTGTGCTACTACCTATAGAAAGAGTCTCCATCCATTTCAACTATTACCTGCAAGAGAGTCAAGTAATTTAAAAGCAGCACAATAAAAATTTGTTGATTAACGAAATGATGGTATTTTTCCTGGCTGCTACTTGACTAGGGAGATGTAAATATATTTTTTCTAAACTAATATCATGAAGCTATGAATTATTATTCAGAAATTTAAAAATAAATACATTTAATTTTCACATTATGGTAAGCTAACATGTAAACTGCTAAGAGAGAAAGTAGAATAAGATGAAATGGAAGAGAGAAATAAGAAGACATCAAGACAAAAATAGCAAAGGAAAAAGACAAAAAAAAATTAACATACAAATATGGGAAGGGAAGCTAGTTGAAAAACTGAAAAAAAAATAGGAGAAATATTTGAAAAAAAAAGAAATAAAATCAGAAAACACTGAAATATTTATCTTTGTTGGGGATACTATTTTCCTAATGACAAGTAGAGTAAGCAATTCACTTGGGCCATAAGCAACAGGGAATGCCATCACTTGCCATCAAGGTCATTTGACAATGTGATCAACTATCCAACTAAGCCTTTCTATACTAAGAAGCAGTTTGTCTGCTTTTAATTTCAAACTTCAAAGTTTATTTTTGAAATAAAAGTTTATTTTCCCAAGAGATTCTAAAGAGTTTACACATGTGTACATGAATGACTAATATTTTAGAAATTTACTATGGAACTTTAGAGGTGTTGGTCAATTTACTACCTAACACCTCCAAGTCCTTTTGACATTCAAACTCTCTAAGAATGCTTCTTTTTTGATGAGAAATTAATGCTACCTCCTTCCATCAGGTCTGAGGGGTATCTATTGAAATCAACAAGTATGTCACTGCTCTGTTATTTTTTGGTGGTGGTGGTTGTTGTTGTTGTTGTTGTTGTTGTTTTTTAATAAAATGCACATTTTTAGGTAGTTTCTATAGCTTGAGATTATATACAATAGAAACTGATCTTTCCATCCCCCCCAAAAAAGAGAAAAATCTTCTTCAACAAAACAAGTTTATTCAACTCAACAAACAATTATTAGTCACCTGTACTCCAAAGCACTCTTTTAACTGCTGTTATCAAATCATCCAGTATTATCCTGTGTGATACATCCAAAGCAGCTATGGTACAAGGTTGTTTTAAGAACAAGAACAATAATTTAGTACATTCCTCCAGTTACCTTGAAAAAATGAGGCCATGGGTCAAGAGTTCCCCAAAATTACATGAATACAGCACTGTATACTTTATTTTTATCCTCATTTTACAGAAGAAGAAACTGAGGCTTAATTAACCCAGTTTGCAAGTGTTTAACTGAAAGCAGATATAATTCCCAAGTCCCCGCCCTCCTACAACAGACTGCTATATCTATATACAGAACCCACCCAAATAAACAAGAATTCTACCAACTATTCTTTGCATTTATACAAGCAAATTTAACTAATTCTTTAAACATAAGAAATCTTAACCACCACCAAAAACTTAGATATTAAGAAAGCAAAACCATTTCTGTTTCTGATGTCTTAAAGAAAGTGAAGATTATTTTAAGAAAATGAGTGAATGAAGCAACACAGTGAATTGTGTGAGTATGAATGAAGCACAACAGTGAATTAGGGAAGGGGAAAGAGTAAGAATTTATATGGCATCTGCTATATGCCAGGCACTATGCTAAGCACTATGCTAAGCATTTTGGAAATGTCATCTCCTTTGATTTTTATAACCACTTTATGAGGCAGATGCTGTTATCCCCATTTTGCAGTTGAGGAAACCAAGGCAAACAGAGATTAAGTTACTTACCCAGGACGACATAGCTAGCAAATATGTTAGGCAGGTACCGGGCTCTATCAACCTCACTGCCAACTAGAATTTAACTATCTACTATGTACCCAGAGGATACAAAGAAAAGTCTCTGCCTTTAAGAATCCAAAAGTCTAATGGTAGGGATCAAACATATGAATAACTAAATACAAAGAAGACAGATACAGAATAATTTAAGATGGTCTCAAAGAGAGGGCACTAAGATTAAGGAAGACTGGGAAAGGTTACTTAGAAAAAATAAGACTTTCGGTATAACTTGAAGGAAAGACAAGAAAGCCAAATGGCAGGGATAAGAAGGGAGAGTCTTTCAGGCATGGGGAATAACCATTGAAAATGCCTTCAATATATTGATATGTTTTCAATATACTGATTTTTATTTTCATTTTCCATTTTAAATACATTGATCCTACAAACCCCAGTTCTATGAAGTAGTTGAATGCAATGTCATCATGACACAGTAACTTGTTTCATTTACAGTATCTGTTTCACTTCTACTCATGAGCTAATATAATTCAATTTTTTTTAACTGCATACAGGCTGCCAGACACATGTGCACGGCAAATGGAAACTGAACTTAGCTTAACAGCCTCATTTATTCCTGATGGTTTAAATTATTTCATCACAATTAATGACACCCCCTCAGCTTCCTGTGCAGTGCTGCCAGATGTTCAGAGACCACAAAGCCACTCTCTTTTTTGACGGCTAGTGACAAGTCGTCCTCTGAAGGACGTTCCCTAGGTGCCCAAGCTGGATGACACCTCCATTGCTTAGCACCTCCCTGCCTCCCCAAGTAACCATGGTGAGGAAAGCAGGAAGGCATGAGAAACCAGCAAGTGCATTAGCGAAGGCAAATTATGTGAAATGATCGGAACTCAAGAGGAACTCAGCCCTTACCACAGTAGTTTCTTACCTTGTTGTTTTATGATAGAAAGAATAACTTTTTACTTTGGTCTTGCAAGTCACTGATACTTTTCATTGTTGTGGCCAGTAGTCTTCAAAAAAGTTAAACAACAAAGAATTCTATTTCACTTGTTTCGTTTTCAGGGACTTTTTTTTTTTGGGGGGGGGTTAAAACTTTGCTCCTTAAAGTGAGCTTGAGTCAGTACTTTGTACTTCTTTTGCTGTACTTCCCATTTTATGTTTCTAATACAAACATAAAGACAACTCTTGGCCAACCAACTCTAAAAATTTAAATAGCTTTTATTTCCTTCTCCAATTATTTTCTTTACAGAATGGGGCAAAGGTGAGAGATTGCACATCTCTTTCTCTCATGACCCAGACCTTCAATGCCCCCTTCTTTTCTTCCTTTTCTACCCTTACTGTAAACAAAACTGATAATCTTTCTTAAATTCAGAATTAGGGTTTATGGATTCTTGTCACATTCATAGAAAAAGCACTTCTGCATTTACAAAGACAGAGAAGGCAGCCAGCAAATATAGAAAGCACAAACTTTCAAAAATAAGAAACCCAGTACTACTGCTCTATCCACAAAGAAAGATATTTTCATCAACTAAAGCACATATGGCAGACATTCTATGGATTTTTTTTTAAATGTTAAAAAAAAAAAAAAATGCTGATCTTAGTCAGGAACGAGAGGCCTTTTAGTTTGCCAAAAAAATGAATATTAAAACAAAAAGTCCACCTGTGTCAGCCTACCCTATAATAATAAGGCAACAAGCTATAAGATCATTTTGAAAGAATATGTTAAAACTGCTATGGAAAAAAAATATATATCAATGCAGACTACAGGCAGATGCAAAAAGCTTCTGTGCATGTGATTAATTGTGTGTGTGGACTTTTTAGTACAATTTTAGGTGCTCTAAAACTGTGTCCCTTCTTTCTTCTAAGTGGACTGGGAGTAAAATTAATGCCTCTTCCAGACCTGTTTTTGACAATGGTCACAAATACAGACCTATATGAATTGTATAAACTAAATCTCCTTTCCTAGGAAGATAGCTTTTTAATTCTTATGACTACTGAAATGCAGTAGATATACCATACTTGATATTTTGACAACTGTTCATTAAATGTGTTTTACCAAAAGTCCTCTGAATCTCCTAGATACCTTTTTATGGGGGTTAGGGGAAAGGTTCAGGAGAACAAGATGGTATGCTTATAGGCTAACAACAAAGGAAAACTCTTAGCATTCACAAAGTTAAATCAGATTTTCCACGCATCAAAAAACTAAAATGAAATAGTTGAATTACTGAGAGATAATTAAAATAAACAACTTATTCCTAATACCAATGAGGTTTGGAGAGAGTCATATGGATTTCATTCTGTTGTCTCTGAACACTTTATCTGAGGGGGGAAAAGGAGCTGAATAAACTTTAAACTCTCATGTAGGGATGTATTGCTTGTGTGTCCCTGGCAGATGTGGAAAGGAGATGAAATGGGCAAGGGAGAATCGAATATCCCATCGCTGCAGGTTTGCTGAGGGGAGAGAGCACTGCAAAGATCTCACATCTGGCAATCATTTGTCAATAGCTGGAAAGGGAACGGCAGGAAACTTTCTGGCTCTTGTAGAAGATGAAAAGACAAAAACCATGTGTCACACATACACTATGCTGGTACAATGACTACTACATTTATCCCTCCCCTCCTTTTTCTAAATTTAATGATCTTCAGATATACTCCATGGTCAAAAACATGCAGTCACTTGACTTGTTAAAGCTGCAGTGTATGTACATTTTTCAAATAAACCCCAGGGCTGATGTTAGAAAATCAAAATCAGTCAAGCGTAGACTGCCTGGTACTTTGGGCAGGGATCCTTGTGGTTTAGTCAATAAACAGAATCTAAATGAAAGACACCACAGTAACTAGACAGTAACGTTTTGAACAGTTCTTAACCTGAAGGAGAGGAAAGAAGAAAAAAATGGCCACAGATACAATGTTACCAGTCCACAGAAATGCTGCTATTGTACAAAGCAGCTATGTCTTAAGCACAAGGTCACTGGGTTGTTTGGGGGAGGGAGGTAAGATTTTATACTTGGGAGGCTAATTTGTATAGTGTGTAGGCAACTTTTTGTTTATCATTCTAACAACTTAAGGGCAGTGACAAAACCTGAGATTTAATTTTGCCTCTAATGAAAACAATAATAGTAAAAATTTGCTGACCAGGAAATTCAAATTCCACAAAAATAGCTTTTCAAACATACATAGTCAATTTGTATTATCACTAGTTTAACAGCTTGCCACATAAGTGCTTTTAAGTCCTCGAGATATGCCCATATGCTCACGCACATACACGCACATGCATGCACACAAATGCACATATCCCAAACTGATTACCTTCTCTGAAATTACAAGATTTGCCTTGATAGATAACACTAAATAGGCAGCTTTGGGTTCATCCTTATGTTGCATTTAAGTAGCAGCAGCCGCTGAACTTGTCCCTGTGATTCCATAAATGAGTGCTGCAGGTTGTTTAATAACCTGGCAAATTCACAGTAGCTTGTCAAATTATTACAGGAACAGTGTCATCACTAAACAAGCCTGATCACGGTTAATTACAATGCAGACCAGAGAGCAGCCACAATTGTTCATTAATTACAGGAAGCACCTCATTTAAATTTTATGGAAATTTACACTTGCACCCCAGTATGTCTGGGAAAAAAAAGGTGAGCCTTCATATATTCACAAAAGAGAAAAGTCTGGTTTGATAGGACATAGTGTATCATCTACTAGTGAAATACTGGTTCATTATTTACTCTAATCCTTCAAGATACTTCAATGGCAAAATGTATCACTTCAAGCACAACATCTGGAATTCTGAGACGAGACTGTGTAGACTAACAATATGATAAATGAATTTAAATTTCACATGAATTTATTAAAAATTTAAAATGAGAAAAAAGCACATATAGCATCTGACATTTTAAGAAATGGGAAAACAAAAGAAAAAACAAGTGATAATGATTTACTTAAAACAATGACAAAAAATTTGATCATGGAAGAAGAATATTTTGCTAAAGACCTACAATGATAACTTCAATTGACTGCACAAATGGCGAAAAGCACAATATCCCAACACCTGCTTCAAAATCACCATGAATATTCAAAAGTTAAAATGAATGAAAAACATCTCAATTTGTACCCATTTTTCTGAGTCATACATATTAAAAAATAAAATCAGAGCAAATGCAGCAATAACAAAGTCAGTCACAAAGGATGACTGTATTTTGAGATTAAGATAAAGTCGGGGGCAGCTAAGTGGTACAGTGAATAGAGCACCAGCATTGAAGTCAGGAAGACCTGAGTTCAAGTCCAACCTCAGATATTTAACATTTCCTAGCTGTGTGACTCTGGAAAAGTCATTTAATCCTAATTTGCCTCAGGAGGAAAAAAAGATAATATCTGATGATTCTGACCATAGGAAAATATTGGAAATCTTGGGATTTTTCTAAGGAATCTAATTTTATATTATATCCAACTTAAAATTGAAAGCCATGGAAGAATTCTACAAGTGTGAGAAAAGAAAAGAAGGCAAAAAAAGGAAGAAGGGAAAATACCCTCAGGACTTACAGAGGACTAATAGCAGCAAAAATAAATAAATAAGTCTGTAAACCCAGGTCAAAACAGAACACCTAAATTCCCTATCTATGAAGTTTCAAAAGGCATAATCAATATATAACACATTTGAACCTGGGTCCTTGGATTCCCAGATTGGGAGCCAAGGACCCAGGTACAAATCTTAACTTTGTCACTTCCTACATCACTTTGGCAAAATCACTATGCTTCGTTAGGCTTTTGTTTCCTCATCCTCCCTGCTCTGAAAATGTAATCAATATAAATGACATCCTCCATCAAAGTGAAAGTCTAAGACTTCATGTTTGCATAAATATAAACTTGGACTCTCAAACATACGATCTGACAGATCCTGACAACTTAGAAAGATTTTAAATATGGTCTGAGCATAAGTCTTAGCATCCACCTAACTAAATTCTGAGATTATCAAAGGATCTTCCAGGTAGAGCTAAGAGGAGCTTAGAGGTCATTCAGGCCAACACTTTCTGCAATCCACAGAGTGAGAAAACCAAGGTTATATAGCTAGTAAATAACAGAGTTCAAGATTCAAACCAAAGTCCTCTGATTGCAAAAGCAATGTTCTTTCAAGGGATCCACATTACAGGTCAGCTAGTCAGTAATGATTTTTCTGGAAGACTATTTATTAAGTATGGAAATGTCATTGACAATCTAGATGTATAGCACAGAAAAAAAATTATATTTAAATATTGAAGCCAGTATTCAATATGCTTCAAGAGTCACATGGTAAACAGCTAAAACAAGTAAGAGATACCTGGGCCAGACAGGAAGTCTAAAGACCCAAACAGGATAGAAATAGGAGGTCAAGTTGACAGGAGCTAACTGCAAGTCTCCCTTGGGCCTTTCTTTTCATTCAAGATTAAGTGACCAGTCTGCAGACAAAGGGAGCAGTATCATGTAACATGAACCCCAGCAAGAATGAGAGATAAAGCAAAAGATCTTTGTAGGAACTATAAATTGGTAAAGGATTATGAATAAAGTTTGAGGTTTCATTTGTTTTGCAAAGATATTTCAGTGGGAAAAAGTAGGAAGGGAGGCATAAAGAAAAGAATACATGATCTGGTAGTCTAAATTTGATTTTTTTTAAACTAACTCAATTTTCCAGAATAACCTAAAAAAATTAGGTTTATAAGATAATACATTTGCTCAAATAAAAATACTCAATACCCCATTGCCCAGGATCTGGTTATATGGACTATCTCATTTTGAAGACTTATATCAAAAAGATTTCCAAATAAGGAATGAAAGATAATATGATATTGCCATCTAGTAGCTTAGAGTCACACTTGGCATTATATTTAATTATATAATCATAGTCTCATTCTCTTTATCCATATATACATGCTCATATATAAAGAAAAGCACCAATAGCTGTATTCCCCTAGTTTCTACTCCCTTGAAACCATCTAAATGCGCTCTGAAGATTTTTCTTCAATCTTATGCCATATGAGAAACATTCTTCTTTTTTTTTTTTTAACTCTTTGCCAGATTTTACCAATCAAAACAGTTAATTCACAGTATGCTCTGGATGATATATTTGAAGAATGCACCTAACAAAATGTATCTAAATAGAATATGTAACTCCATAACTTCTTCAAATTACATTTCCTTAATAGGCATGCAGAGGAAAAAAAAGAGAAAAGAGAGAGGGAGAAGGGGAAGGGGAAGAAAAAGAAAGAAGAGAAGGAGGGAGGGAAAAAAAGAAGGAGAGAAGAGGAGAGGAGAGAGCAGAAGAAAAAGCAACACTAGAGAAAAGTAAGAGGGGAGAGGAAAAAAAAGATTAAGGTAAGAAAAAAATTGATGGAGAAAACTCATGGAACATGTTTCATACATGTCACACACCTGTTTTTAGGTATAGCATAGTTATACACCTCCTAGGTTGTTTCAGCTTGTGGCATAGTAGTGCTCAGGTGGTCTGCTACCGTCCATGAGCAGGTGTGCAAAAGATGCTTCTCCTTTCACTCCCGTGTCAGGCTGAAACCTCCTGTCAACCTGTTCTCTCATGTGTGGTATTCTAAAGCAGTTGAAAATACAAGCAAGCTCACTCTGTTCATCCCATAAGCCTGAAAAGTTCAGCGGATGATGCCAAATGGATTTTCATAGGTATTCCCGAGTTAACTCCTGCTGAGGACATCATTTATCCTTTGGATTTTCAGCAAAATCTTATCAATGCTGGCATTTTAAATACCAGGAAATATGCAAAAATGAAGACAAGCCTTTCTGTAAACTGTCACATTTCTTTTAAAAAAAAATTAGTAGAAACTTACTGTTTATCAAAAACTGCTGAGAAAACTGAAAAACAGTATGGCAGAAACTAGGTATAGACCAATCTCTGTCGTACCATACACAAAGACAAGGTCAAAATGGATAAATGATTCACACATAAATAGTTTATGTCAAATTTATGCACAAGAGAAGAACTTATATAGAGAGTATCACAAAATAGATCATTTTGATTTTATAAAGTTAAAAAGTTATTGCACAAAAAAAAGTAATGCAACCAAAATGTTTTGCAAGAAATATCTCTGGGGACAACTAGATGGCACAGTATATAAAGTACCAACTCTGAAATCAGAAGGACTTGAGTTCAAATCAAACCTCAGACACTTAACACTTACTAGTTGTATGACGCTAGGCAAGTCATTTAACTCCAACTGCCTGACAAAAAAAAAGAAGTATCTCTGATAAAGGCTTCATTTCTCAAATATACAAAAAACTGAGTTAAATTTGTAAAATTACAAGTCATTACCCAACTAATAAATGGTCAAAGAATATAAATAGGCAGTTTTCATGCTACAAAATAAAAACTATCTTTAGTCAAATGAAAAAATGTACTAATAAAAACTAAAAAACTCAATAGCAATATTGAATAGAAAAATGCAAATTAAAAAAACTGAGGTACCACCTCATATCTATCAGGTTGGTTAAGATGACACAAAAGGATGCTGGAAAAAATGTGGGGAAAATTGAACATCAATGCACTGTTTCATGAAGTGTGAACTGATCCAACCATTCTGGAGAACAATTTGGAACTATACCCAAAAGGCTTTAATATTGTGCATATTTTTTGGGCCAGCAATACAATTTCTAGATCTACTTCCTAAAGACATCCACAAAAAAAGAAAAGGATATATTTGCACAAAAATATTTATAGCAGCTCTTTTTGTGGTGGCTCAGAATTGAAAATCAAAGGAATGGCCATTAATTGGGGAATGGCTAAACAAGCTGTACTATATGATTGTAATGAAATATTCATATTATTACACTATAAGAAATGTCAAGCAAGATGGTTTCAGAAAAACCTGGAAAGACGTAAATGGGCTGTGAACAGAAAATGAACAGAACCAAGAGAATGCTGTACACAGTGAACAGCAATATTGTTTAATGAAGAATTGTGAATGACCTAACTATTCTCAGCAATACAATGATCCAAGAAAATCCCAAAGGACTAATGATGAAATATACTATCTGCCTCCATACAAAGAACTGATATTGTTTGATATACAGACTGAAGTCCGGTATTTTTCACTTTATTTTTTTCTTTTATTTGAGTCTTTTTGTACAAAATGTATGGAAATGTTATATACATGTATAACCTATATCTGATTGCTTACAGTTTCAGGGAAGGGATAAGGAAAGGAGGGACAAAAATTGGATCTCAAAATTTTAAATGAAAAGATTTTTAAAAAGTAAAATTTTCATTCCAAATTGAACAAATATCAAATAAAATGGACTTTTCCAGATATTTAATAGAAAAAAGAAATGGGGGGGAGGGAAGAAGGATTGTATATGAAATTGTGAATCTTTATTATATAAAACTTGCTTTTCTTTTTAAAATATATTAATAAATTCAACATTTAGCTTTCAAAAAATTAGTAATTCTATAGATAGTTTCTACTAATATATAAATGTACTGATTCTACGGAAGTACATGTCAGTACTTTCATTAGCAAATAAACATTGGGATAACACTACTACCTTCCTTCTAATACTCATTTATTTCTGATTTAATAGAAGCCCCTGTTTATTCCTTAAGGACCTATGAAATGTTCCTCTCTTTAATAACTCTTTATCAGTAGTGACCAGTTAGTTACTTAATCCTTTATTGGTTTGCTCCATATTAAGGTTTCCAAAAACATGAAAAATCTATAATATTTTCTAGGCATTCCCACAATATTATTATGAGATAGCAACAGTTTGGTGGCAAGAGCAACAGCTTTGGCCTCAGAAGACCCAGACTGAAATCCCAATTCAGCCACTTGCTTTTGTGTGTAGCCATGGACAAGTCAATGAACAGCTATTTATTAAGCAGTTACTGTATGCTAGATACTGTGACAATGATTGAAAATTAAAAAAAAAAAAAAAAAAAAAAAGGAAAGTACAGTCGCTGCCCTCAAGAAGCACATTTTAAGGCAAAGTATTCAATTCCATTAGGCCTCAATTTTTCCTCAACACTAAAATAAAGGAGATTGGATTAGATAAGTTCTAAGTTCCCCTCCAGTTCTAGGACCTATGTGTACATGCTTTACAATAAAGAGATCATCCTACCAAGAAATAAAAAAGCCAAAAGAATTTCATCTCCTGGTCTGTAATCTCAAAATAGAACAGGGAAAGCTAAGAAAAGCAGTCATACTGATTGCCTATACATTTTAAAAGTGGATAAATATAAGGTAGAGAAATTCTTACACTATTCCTACTTCCTCTCATGGCTTTTATTTAGCAGGCACCAACACCAAGCCCTCTGCTAGCATAACACGGCAAGGCTCATAGGACTAGAGAACCATATTCTGCCAAGCAACATTGGAAAAATACAGCCTAATCAGATGCTTGGTTACACTCACAACAGTAATTCATTGAAGTAAAACACAGTAATTCTTACTTCACCTTCGTATCTGAAAAATAGCTAGCAGGTTTGACAGATCTTTATAGTGTATCACAGCTGTTCTTAGCATCATCAAACAATGTTTTTAGGACCTATTTGAGGCATAATAATAATACTGAAATTTTTACACAATTTTATTTGAGTCTCACAATATTCCAATGAGTTTGGACTTTCAAGTATTTTTATCTATCCTTATTTTACAATGAAACTAAAACCCAGAGAGGTTGAAATTTACAAATGATCACATAGTTATCAATCAATCAATATTAATAAATTCCTGTTTTATATTAGGTAGAGGGCAAGGATCTAGATATGCAAAAATACAAAACAAATAAAATTGTTCCTATCTCTAAGGAGTCTACAAAAGCATACACAAAAGAGATACAAGACCATTTAAGGAGAAGAGCAGTAGGAAAGGCTTCCAGTAGAAAATGATGCTTGAAACTGAGTCTAGGAGTAAACTAGTAACCTTAAGAGGTAAAGATGAGGAAGGTATGCATTTCCCATTGTGTGGGACAGCCAATGAAAAGGCACAGAGTTGGAAGATGGAGTGCCCTCTATGAGAAAGAGTTAGACCACTTTTTTTTATCATTAGAGCAGAGTATAAAAAAGATAAAAAAGGGAGGTTGGGGCCAAGAAGTAATGAATTTTAAAAGCCAACAAAGAAGTTTGTAATTTTCCCTAGAGGAGAGAAAGAATCACTGCAATGCTAAGGAAATCTTCTTAATCTAGTGTTGGAGGGGCATACCTGTAGACCATGCTGCTGCCAAGACTGAGAAAATGGATCACTTGAATCTGGGAGACCTGAGTTAAGGCAGAGTTAAAATTAACTGAGGAACTGTACTACATCAGGCACTAATATGGTGAGTCCATGAATAGAACAGAAGGGTTTAAATTCTTGGTTTCAAAAATTACTGATAAATTTTTAAACCAAACCTAAATGTTATGTAGCTTTGCATCATGTATACATGTTATGTAGACAGCATCATGATTGCTCACTTATAGAAGCACTTCAGGTTTATACAGCATCTTCTATCCATTACCTTATGTGACTCTCACAACAATCTCATAAGATAAGTGGTTCAAATATTCTTGTCTACATAATTTATTGATAAGGAATCTGAGGCACAGGGATAAGATAACTGAATTTTGAGAGAGAGAGAGAGAGAGAGAGAGAGAGAGAGAGAGAGAGAGAGAGAGAGAGAGAGAGAGAGATTGAGAGAGAGAGAGAGAGAGATTGAGAGAGAGAGAGAGATTGAGAGAGAGAGAGAGAGATTGCGAGAGAGAGAGAGAGAGAGAGAGAGAGAGAGAGAGAGATTGAGAGAGAGAGAGAGAGAGAGATTGCGAGAGAGAGAGAGATTGAGAGAGAGAGAGAGAGAGAGATTGCGAGAGAGAGAGAGAGAGAGAGAGAGATTGAGAGAGAGAGAGAGAGAGAGAGAGAGAGAGAGAGAGAGAGAGAGAGAGATTGAAATTACTTTAATTATCTCTAAACTTGTTTCCTGAGTGAATTTCCTCTTTTTACTGTTTCTATAACAGCATACTGTGCTTATTGGCATGATTATCCATTTCCAAGTCTATCTATCTTTCAATTTCAATCTGTTCCTCAACTACTCAAGAAATTCTTCTCTTCTTCTATCTCATTTTCAAGGTGTTTTTTTTTTTAAACGCCCAATTATGACTTGCTGTGACTTCATGGAAATTCTAATTTTGAAAATATTTTCATATATGGACACCAAAGTTTTTTTCCACTCTTTGCTTTGACACAAAAGTTACCTTTTCTTTTTTCAAGTTGAATTATCTTTTACTCTTTCCATATCCACAGCTCCCATAATCTACTGTCAAGTTTTGTCAATTCTACCTCTACAATTCATTTTCCATCTGTCACCTTCTTTCCACTGAAACTACCACTACTCCAGTTTACTCCCTAATTATTTGTCCTATGTACAACTTAAATATCTGTTATCAAATGACTAGAATTTGCCAAGTTCTGGCAATAAAAAGATAAAAATTAAACAGTCCTTGCCTTCAAGGAGCTTAAATTAGAAAAGACAAGTACATATGTGTGTGTAAGTGCATAAATAACACTCAAAATCTCCCTCCTTCATTCTCTTTTCTCTCTACTCCATTCTTCACACAACCTACCAAAATAATCTTCCTAATGCACAGGTCTGACCATCCTGATCCTCTACTTAAAAATTCTGAGTTTTGTCTTAGAAAAAGAAAGGGAGGAAGAAAACAAAAGAGAGGGTGTGATAATAAGCAGAATAGTATAAACAGTACAATACTTGGGAGTCAAGAAAACCTGGGTAGAATGAATAAAGAAATCTCTTTACACTTCAATTTCGTTAGCTATAAAATGAGAATAATAATATCCAAAGCATTTACCTTATGAGATTATAAAGAAAAAATGAGATGATTTATTTGAATAAACACTATAAGGCATGATGTGAATAATGATAACTATCATTTTTATTGTTATTATCATTATTATTGTTAAATAGACACTCATATATATGTTACCTCTCAGATAGCATTTTGTACAAATGCTTTAGCCTGGCATTTATGGTTCTTTTACTCAAATTTGCCTTTTGAGTCTTATGACATACTACTTTCTTCCATGCATAGTCATCATTCTGGCAAAACTGAATAGTTCCCAAAATTCATCCTATATTCTCCTGCATTTCCATAGGCCTCCAATCATGTACAAAATGCACTTCCCCTTCAATTTTGCTAGATGAAATCCTGTTCTTGAAGACTCAGTTCAGGGGTTACTTCCTCCTCAAGGCTTTTCTTCATCATCACCCCTCCCAAACTTAAAACACTCACTGTATTATTATGTCATATTCCAATAATAGATTAAAAGTTCATTTTTCATCTTTGAAACTTAACAAAACAGATCTTACATGTAGTAGGTATCTAATAAGTTGGGTTTTTAAAGGCTTTTAGGACACTGAGTGGTTCCCTCACACAACATAACAAATATAAATGCATACATATGTTTGTGTCTACACACACACACACATATACTCATGGATGCCTAATGGTCAAAGGATATCAACAGACAATTTTCAGATGATGAAATTGAAACTATTTCTAGTCACATGAAAAGGTGCTCCAAATCACTATTGATCAGAGAAATGCAAATTAAGACGACTCTGAGATACCACTACATATGTCTTAGATTAACTGAGATGACAGGAAAAGATAATGACGAATGTCAGAGGGGATGTGGGAAAACTGAGACACTGATGTTGGTGGAGTGGTGAACAGATCCAACCATTTTGGAGAACAATTTAAAACTATACTCAAAAACTTGTAAAACTGTGCATACTTTTTGATCCAGTAGTGTTCCTACTGGGCTTATATCCCCAAAAGATATTAAAGAAGGGAAAAGGACCTGTATGTGCCAAAATGTTTGTGGCAGCCCTTTTTGTAGTGGCTAGAAACTGGAAATTGAATGGATGTCCATCAATTGGAGAACTGCTGAGTAAATTATGGTATATGAATGTTATAGAATATTATTGTTCTGTAAGAAATGACCAGCAGGATGAATACAGAGAAGTTTGGAGAGATTTACATGAACTGATGCTAAGTGAAATGAGCAGAACCAGGAGATCATTTTATACTTCAACAACAATACTATATGAGGATCAATTCTGATGGAAGTGGCTATTTTCAACAATGAGAGGATCCAAAATTGATCAGTAATGAACATAACTAGCTATACCTAGTAAAAGAATGCTGGGAAATGAGTGTGAACCAAAACATAGCATTTATACTCTTTCTGTTACTATTTGCTTGCATTTTTGTTTTTCTTCGCAGGTTATTTTTACCTTCTTTCTAAATCTGATTTTTCTTGAGTAGCAAGACAACTGCATAAATATGTTATACATATATTGTATTTAACATATACTTTAATTTATTTAACATGTATGGGACTAACTGCCATCTAAGGGAGGGGCTGAAGGGAAGGAACAGAAGTGGAACAGAAGTTTTTGCAAGGGTCAATGTTGAAAAATTATCAATACATAGATTTTGTCAATAAAAAGCTACAATAAAAAAATTTTTTAAAAAAAAGCATTCATTAAATTCCTATTACTATGTACCAGACACTATGCTAGGACCCAGGGATATATTGACCAAAGTCATTGTAAAATAGTATCTATTATTGAGATGCTTATATTTTAATGGAGGGTATAAAAATGTATATATACAAAATAACTACAAAATATGTATTTAAATAAAATATACAAAATAACATTATGAGAAAGAAGGTAATAGCAACAGGGGTAACAGAAAAGGCTTCATGAGAAAGATAATATTCAAGAAAAAAATCAGAGATCCAAGAGTCTTAGGTGAGAAGAGAGTGCATTTTAGACTTGGAAGATGGCCAACAGAAAAACATGGAGACAAGGAAAAGAATGCTATGTGTGGGAAAAGAGTAAGAAAGTGAATATGGTTGGACAGAAAAGTGTGAAGAAGAGGCCTATATAACAACAACAACAAAAAAAGGAAAGGTCAGATGGATTTTGAATAGTTTTAAATGACAGAAAAGTTACTATGTCATCTGAAACAGATTAGAATCAGAAATCACTAGTTTATTGGAGCCAGTGGAGTATGGATACAGTTAGTCCTGTTAAAGAAAAATCACTTTGGCAGCTGAATGGAGGGCAGATTAGACAGGAGAAAAATGTGAGAAAGGGAAAGAAATAAAGAAACTATTGCAACAGAACCAGAGACATGTTAAAAGGACATAACTACTATGGTGACCATAGGCATAAAAAAAAGGTAAGAGATTTCAAAGAGGTAGCCAAGAGAAGATCTGGGGAATGCCTGGAAATGTGGAATAAGAAAGAGTGAGATATTTATAATGTTCTTTTCTCTAAATTGTAATGGTTCTCTGAGAGCAGATCTCTTGGGGAGCTTCTGGAGGCAGCCTTAGTTTCAGTTCAGTTCAGTTCAGTTCAATAGTCCCAAATGCAGCCAGGAGTTAAAGTCCAACTTCTTTATTGTCTCTTCCAAAATCTTATCTCCTTCACTTGGCGCTCGGCTAGTTTTCTAGAGGTATTCCTCTCTCCTTGGTTACCGAGAGTACTTGTCCGAATTGTCTCCAGCAAGCACAAACATGGCAGTAGGTCAATGACTCTGAATCTTGTGGAGCTTCCTTGAAATTCTCCTGAAGTCCTCTCCCAAAGTTCTGAAGTTCTCCCAAAGTTCTGTGAGATTCTCGCTTATGTGTCCCACACTGACTATACACCAATCATTTTATCATGAGGAAACCATTATTTGTTGTAGGATCAAATCAATGCTAAATTAGATTTAACCATTGTCTCCTCAATTCCACTCAGTACCTTGTTTCAAATTCTGGTCCATAACATCTCCTTGTAGGGTCAGATCAATCATACTGAACCATGTTAAATTAGATAATTATAGTCTCCATTCATTCCAGTGATTTAGTAGATTGTAAGAATCCTAACAGACACTGAAGGTAGTGCAGGGCTGAAAACATGATTCATGAAAGGATGGTGAGGCTCTCAAAAAAAAACAGAGATGTTTTTGAAGAGGAGCAGGTTTGGGGCTTGGGAGAAGGAACAATAATGATTTGTTATTTTAAACATGCTGAGTTTACAGTATGTTAAGTTCAAATCAAGTTCAAAATATCCTACAAACAGAGCTCAGGAGAGAGTTGCTGGGAATCATATGCATAAATATGATAATTAAACTCTTGAAAGCTGATGAGTTCACCAAGTAAGAGTATACAGAGAAAAAGAGAAAAGATTCAAAATAGAAACTTGGGGTATATAACCACAGTTAGAAGTGTGTGTGACATGGATGATGATCAAGCAAAAGAGACTGAAGGTATTGTTCAAACAAATGGAGAGAGAATCAAGAGAGGATTGTGTCAAAAGACTCTAGAGAACAGAGAGAGGGAAGTCAACAGAATCATCTACTGCTGAGAGGCAAACAAGGATTAAACTTGGGAAAAGGTGAATTAAATGATTTGTTAAGTTTGGAAAACACTTTAAAAAGATCATCGAGACCATTTAATTCAATCCCTTCATTTTATAAATGAGAAGAGAGGCCATGAACAAATGTGTCCAAGGTCACATAGTGATGGAAAAAGTAGAATCAAAATTTGAACCCAAGGCCTCTGTGCTAGGATTTGAACTCAGGGATTTACCAATTCAATATTTCTGCATAGTAATATGTAATGAGTAATCCTTTTACTGTGAGCAAATATCATCAAGCTAATGGAGGACAAATTCAATTTGAGGAGTAGTGAGAAGAAACCCTTGGAGAAAATCTTACACCTTTAGACTTAAAACCTCATGATGGGAAAAAAGGAAACCAAACAACCCCTAACACACAGTCACTGGGGTAACAGATAGAATGGGGCAGAACCAACATTAAAAGATATTTATATATGAAGTTCAGCCAAAGAAGAAGAAAATCAAAAGTTTATTAATTATCTCTGCTAACAAATGCCAAATCTAACTAATTCTATTCATCTTCCATCTCATTTTGGCCACACCTAAGGTATAGATCTGCCCACTATTGCAAGGGTGATTTCAGTTTCAAGGTAACTTCAATTCTATGGGGATGAGGAATATTATTAGTGACCTCTGAAAGAGGTTTAAAAAAAAAAAAAAAAAGAAGGATGTGGAAGCTAGCCAAGATATGTTGAGCAAAGCAGTGGTGGAAAGACAGTCAACAGTGGTCATAAGGTAGTCCATTTTGATCTAAGAAGACAGAAGGAGGGCAGCAGGATGTAGCAAGGATTCAGAAGCCAACAGCAAATATTGTATCATGAAAATTAAGCAGACGTAATCAAAGACATTGCTCAATGTCTTTCAATGTCTCCCTAATTTCTACAAAATAAAGTCAAAGTTCTTTAGGCTCATATTCAGGTCATTCATGTTGCCCTTTTATTATTGTTGTTGCTATGATAATAATTATTATCAATCATCTCATGTCATGATATGGTTAAATTAATAAAGTATTTTAGAATCATTAGCTCATTTGACTCTCATGACAATAAGTAAAGCTAATTTTGCAATTATTCTTAATCTTGCTTTTAAAAGGAAAGGAATCTAGAACTCAGAGAAGGAATGTCTCCCTAGGGTCCTTTAGCTAACAAACATCAGAGGTAGAATCTCAAAAAACAAGACCTCTCACACCTCTACACCCAACATTTCATTACACTGTACAACCAGATTAATGTTCAGAGCCGACTGCAGTAAAAAGAGCCCTAGGTATGGAGTAAAATTAAATAAGCTAGAATCCCAGTTCTGGGGTGTGAGTGGTAGGTCCTTTCCTTCTCCAGAATGAATGGTGTGTTCACATATTTGCTATGGGAGCCACAGTGGACAACCAAGTTAATACATTTCTGGAACTTTGGGAGCCACAGTGGACAACCAAGTTAATACATTTCTGGAACTTTAAAAGAGCTTAGCAAAAGAATTAAGTGAAATGCAAATAAATAATGAAAGCAATAGGCTCTTTCATTTATTTACTTAATTTATCTTTAGATGCTGAAAGGTAGATGCATAAAGAAGAAGACAGAGATGAAAAGAAATGAATAAGAGGTAATATCAACACACCAAACCAGGGTAGCATCCAACATTCCCAGATGTGGCCAGGGAAAAGGAAAGCTAACCACAGGGATTACATCATAAAGCACTGGGCATTGCAGACTTCAACAGTTGTAGGAAGAAGAGGCCCACAATGAGCTTCCAAGGGGCTACCCCTAAGACTTAGTACATTATTAAAGCAAACTCTTGCCACAGCTACTATCATCACCCCTGAAGAGAATCAGGAATTCCACAGAGGACAGCAATGTCACACTCAAATTATATGAGAGGATTCCCAGAACTTATGTCATAGGCACAGGTGTCAATCAGCAAGGTTGTATGGTAAATGGAAGGTTCTGGGAAGATTCCGGAAGATGGAAGGAATATGAAAGTAGGAGAAAGGAAGAAAGGTAGAGCAGATCCAGCCTGTCAAAGAAAGCCTGGTTCTGAAAGATCACAGGTGTTTCCAGGCTACAATAGTTATGTGCTGCACACTAAATATGTTCTAAGTTTTCCTACTTACTTTAAATATAAGTAATGACATATATAATCATTTTTTAATTAAAGCTTTTTATTTACAAAGCATATGCATGGGTAATTTTTCCAACATTGTTCCAAATTTTCCCCTCTTTACCCCTACCTCCTCCTCTAGCTGGCAGATAGTCCAATAAATGTTAAATATGTTGAAATACACGTTAGATCCAATATATGTATACTATTTATACAGTTATCTTGTTGCACATGAAAAATCAGATCAAGGAGAAAGGAAAAAAAAAAAAAACCAAGAAAGAAAACAACAGAAAGAGTGAGAATACTTTGCTGTGTTCCACACTCTGTTCCCATGGTTCTCTCTCTGCATGTGAATGTCTCTCTTCATCACTGCACAAGTAGAACTCATTAAAATCATCTCAATGTTGAAGAGAACCACATCCATCAGAATTAATTGTCATACAGTCTTCTTGTTGCCATGTATAATGATCTCCTGATTTTGTTCATTTCATTTTGCATCAGTTCAGTTAGGTTTCTCCAAGCCTCTCTGAAATCATCCTGCTGGTTGTTTCTTACAGAACAATATTCTATAGCATTTATATACCATAATTTATTCAGCCATTCTCCTATTGATTGGCATCCACTCAGTTTCCAGTTTCTTGCCATTACAAAAAGGGCTGCCACAAACATTTTTGCACATGTGAGTCCCTTTCCCTCCTTTAGGATCTTTTTGGGATATAATCCCAGTAGAAATATTCTGCTGGAGCAAAGCATATGTAGTTTGATAACTTTTTGAGCCTAATTCCAAATTGCTCTCCAAAATAGTTGTATCCATTCACAGCTCCACCAATAATGCATTAGTGTCCCAGTTTTCTCACATCCCGTCCATCATTCATCATTATCTTTTCCTGTCATCTTAGCCAATCTGATATATGTGTAATGGTATCTCAGATTTGTCTTAATTTGCATTTCTCTGATCAATAGTGACTCGGAACACCTTTTCATGTGGCTACAAATAGTTTAAATTTCTTCATCTGAAAATTGTCTGTTCATATCTTTTGACCAAGTATCAACTGGAAAATAGCTTGAACTATTAAAAATTTGAGTCAGTTCTCTATGTATTTTAGAAATGAGATCCTTTGGATATAAAAATGTTTTCCCAGTTTATTGCTTCCCTTCTTATCATATCTCCATTAGTTTTGTTTGTACAAAAACTTTTTAACTTACTATAATCAAAAGTATGTATTTTGTGATCAATAATGATCTTTAGTTCTTCTTTGGTCACAAATTCCTTCTTCCTCCACAAATCTTAAGAGGTAAACTATCCTATATTCTTCTAATTTATTCATGAACCCATTTCAACTTTATCTTGGTATACAGTGTTAGGTGTAGATCTATGCCTACTTTCTGCCATACTAGTTTCCAATTTTCCCAGAAGTTTTTGTCAAATAATGAATTCTTATCCCAAAAGCTGGAGCCTGTGGGATTGTCACATACTAGAATGTTATAAAAATTGAATATTTTGTTTGGTGAACCTAACCTATTCCATTGATCAACTTCTCTATTTCTTAGGCAAATGGTTTTGATGCCTACTACTTTATAATATAGTTTTAGCTCTAGTACAGCTAAGCCACCTTCATTTGCTTTTCTCTTCATTAATTCCTTTGAAATTCTTGACTTTTTGTTCTTCCAGATGAATTTTGAAGTTATTTTTTCTAATTTGGTAAAATAATTTCTTGGGACTTTGGTATAGCACTTAATAAATAGATTAATTTAAGTAATATTGTCATCTTTATTATATTCATTTGACCTACCAACAGCACTTGCTTAGATCTGACTTGATTTGTGTGGAAATTATTTTGTAGTTTTGCTTATATAGTTCCTGACTTTCCCTTGGCAGATAAAATTCCCAAATATTTTATATTATCAACAGTTATTTTAAGTGGAATTTCTCTTTGTATCTCTTGCTGTTGGATTTTGTTAGTGATGTATAAGAATGCTGATGATTTATGTGGATTTATTTTATATCCTGCAACTTTGTTAAAGTTGTGAATTATTTCTAATAGCTTTTTAGTTGATTCTCTGGGGTTCTCTAAGTATATCATCATATCATCTGTAAAGAGTCATAATTTGGTTTCCTAATTGCCTACTCTAATTCCTTTAATCTCTTTTTCTTCTTTTATTGCCAAGGCTAGCATTTCTAACACAATGCTAAAAAGCAATGGTGATAGTGGGCAACACTATTATTCACCCCTGATCTTACTGGGAATGATTCTAGTTTATCCCCGTTACATATGATGCTTCCTGATGGTTTTAAATAGATGCTAGCTACTATTTTAAAGAAAAGTCCATTTAATCCTATACTCTCGTGTTTTTATTAGGAATGGGTGTTGGACTTTATCAAATGCTTTTCCTGTATCTATTGAGATAATAATATGATTTTTGTTAATTTGGTTATTGACATAGTCAATTATACTAATACAGTTTTCCTAATATTGAACCAGCCCTGCATTCCTGGTACAAATCCTACTTGATCATGGTATATGATCCTGAGGATGATCTTCTATAATCTTTTTGCTAATAGTTTATTTAAGATTTTTGCATCAATATTAATTAGGGAGATTGGTCTATAATTTTCTTTCTCTGTTTTCATCCTACCTGGTTTAGGTATCAGTACCATGTCTGTGTCATAAGGAATTTGGTAGAAGCCCTTCATTCCCTATTTTTTCAAATAGTTTACATAGTATTGGAGTTAATTGTTCTTTAAATGTTTGGTAGAATTCACATGTAAATCCATCTGGTACTGGGGATTTTTTATTAAGAGTTGATTAATAGCTTCTATTTCTTTTTCTAAAATGGAACTGTTTAAGTAATTTATTTCCTCTTCTGTTAATCTGAGTAATCTATATTTTTGTAGGTACGCCTCCATTTCACTTACGTTGTTAAGTTTATTGGCACAAAGTTGGTTAAAGTAACTCCTAATTATTGTTCCAGTTTCCTCTTCACTGGTGGATAGTTTTCCCTTTTCAGTTTTGAGACTAATAATTTGATTTTCCTTTTCCTTTTTTTAATTAAATTAAAAAAAAAAAAAGCTTTATCTATTTTGTTGGTTTTTTCATGAAACCAATTCTTAGTTTTATTTATTAATTTAATAGTTTCTTTTAGTTTCAATTTTACTAATCTCTCCTGTTATTTTTAGAATTTCAAGTTTGTTATTTGATTGGGGGGGTTTTAATTTGTTCCTATTCTAGCTTTTTTAGATGCAAGCCCAATTTATTGATCTTCTTTTTCTCCATTTTATGTAAGAAAGCATCTAGAGATATGAAATTTCTCCTTATTACTGCTTTGGCTGCATCCCACAAATTTTGGTATGTTGTCTCATTGTCATTCTCTTGGGTGAAATTATTGATTGTGTCTATGATTTGCTGTTTCACCCATTCATTCCTTAGGATGAGATTATTTAGTTTCCAATTTCATTTTGGTCTATTTTCCCCTGGCCCTTTATTGAATGTAATTTTTATTGCATTGTGATCTTAAAAAAAAATGCATTTACTATTTCTGCCTTTCTGCATTTGATTTTGAGGTCTTTATGTCCTAATATATGGTCAATTTTTGTATACGTTCCATGAACTGCTGAGAAGAAAGTGTACTCCTTTCTGTCTCCATTCAATTTTCTACAAATATCTATCATATATAATTTTTCTAGTATTCTACTTACCACTTTAACTTCTTTATTTATTTTGTGGTTTGATTTATCTTGTTCTGAGAAAGCAAGGTTAAGATCTCCTATTATTATAGTTTTGCTGTCTATTTCTTCTTGAAACTCTCTTAACTTTTCCTTTAGGAATTTAGATGCATTACCACTTGGTTCATATATGTTTAATATTGATATTGCTTCATTATTTATGGTACCTTTTAGCAAGATAGTTTCCTTCTTTATCTCTTTTAATTAGATCAATTTTTGCTTTTTCTTGATTTGAGATCAGGATAGCTACCCCTGCTTTTTTTTTTTTTTTTTTTTTTTTTAAACTTCACCTGAAGCAAAATAGATTCTGCTCCAGCCTTTTGCCTTTATCCTGTATGTTACCACTCTGCTTTAAATGTGTTTCTTGTAAACAACATATTGTAGGATTCTGGCTTTTAATCCAGTCTGCTATCTGCTTACATTTTATGGAAGAGTTTACCCCATTCACTTTTACAGTTAAAACTACTAATTCTGTATTTCCTGCCATCTTATTAACCTTGAATTATACTTTTTCTCTTTCCTTATTGCCTTTCCTTCTTCCCCAGTATTTTACTCATAAGGACTATTTGCCTCAAGCAGTCCTCCCCCTTTTAGAGACCCTCCCCCTTTCTTAAACCTTTCCCCTATTTCTCTTTTCCCTTCTATTTAGACTACCCCTTCCCTTTTACCCTTTTCTCTCCCACTTTTTTATAAGATGAGAGATGTTTCTCAGTGAAACCAAATATAGCTAATATTCTTTCTTTGGGCCAAATCTGATGAGAGTAAGATTCACACAATATTTTCCTTTCTTTCCCTCAATTATAATGTTTTCTTTGCCCCTTGCTGAGATGTAATTTCCCTCACTTTACCTCCATTTTCTCCCTTTTTTCTGTTACAATCCCCTTTCCATCTCGTTTCTTTTTTATGATAACAGTAAAATCAGATTATACATGTACACGCAAGTATACCCATAACAAAAATACAATTCTCAAGTTTTTTGTTTTTTTTCTTTTTACCTTTTTATGTTTTTCTTGAGTTCTATATTTGCAGGTCAAATTTTTTGTTTAGCTCTGGTCTTTTCATCAAAAATAAATGGAATTCACCAGTTTCATTGAATGTCCATCTTCTTCCCTGAAAGAAAATGCCCAATTTAGCAGGGTAATTTATTCTTGGCTGCATTCCAAGTTCCTTCATCTTTTGGAATATACAATTCCAGGCCCTTCGATCCTTTAAAGTAGAAGATGCTAGGTCCTGAATAATCCTTATTGTGGCTCCTCAATATTTGAATTATTTCTTTCTGGCTGCTTGTAATATTTTTCCCTTGATCCAATAGTTCTCAAATTTAGCCACAATATTCCTTGAGGTTTCAATTTTGGGGTCTCTTTCAAAAGGGATTCAGTGAATTCAATTCAATTCAATTCATTTTACTTTGTGTTTCTATGATATCCAGGCAGTTCCCTTTAATGATTTCCTTAAAGATAGTATTTAGGCTTTTTTTTCATCGTGTATTTCAGGGAGTCCAAAAATCCTTAGATTGTCTCTCTCCTAGATCTATTTTCCAGGTCGGTTGTCTTCCCAATTAGGTAATTTAAATTCTTTTTCTTTTCTTTTCTTTTCTTTCTTTTTTTGGGAGGGGGGTTTGCTTGACTAATTCTTGTCTCAAGGAGTCATTTATTTCCATTTATTCAATTCTGATTTTTAGTGAATTATTTTCTTCATTTACTTTTTTTTGCTTCTTTTTGTACTTGTCCAATTGAATTTTTAAATGAGTTATTATTTTGTTCTACGGAATTTTTTCCATTTCACAAATTCTGTTTTTTAAGGAGTTTTCTTTTTGTTTCAAAAATTCTGTTTTTTAAGGAGCTATTTTCTTTTTCCATTTCACAAATTCTGTTTTTCTGGGAGTTGCTTTCTTTTTCCATTTTATCAAATCTATCTTTTAATGAGTTATATGCTTTTTCCATTTCACAAAGTCTATTTTGTAGTGAATTTTCTTCAGATAGTTTTTGTTGCTTTTTCCAAACCCTCTTGCAATTTTTCATTTACTTTCCCCATTTGTCTTCTATCTCTCTTTATGATGCTTCTTAATTTCTTTTAAGAGAGCCTTGTGTAATGAAGACCAGGTTATATCGCCTTTTGGGACTTCATCTGGAGATAATCTGCCTTTAGTCTCCTCAGGGTTTGAAATCTGTTCTTCTCTTTCGCCATAAAAGCTGTCTATCATCAGAGTCCTTTTTACTTTTTTACTCATTTCTTTTTTAAAGTTAAGGTCTGCCTTTAAGGGGAGGGGAGGTTTTCCAAGCAGCTGCAGCTGCACTGGGTGTACTCCTGGTGGTAGGTGGGCATGGCCAGGTCCCTTATGATTCTGGCATTTAGGGGTTCACTCTTTACTTTTCGTGTTTGTGTTGGATGTTTTATAACTTCTCTGCTGAGCTACTGGCTTGCAACCAGGGCAGAGCGTCCAACACTGCTGTAGAGTCCTCCCCCTAGATTCTCTGCCAGAAGGAGTCTGCACCACCTCACAGAGCAGCAATGCCCAGGGACTCTGTGCTGTTTGCACTAATATTTGTACTCAGCTATTTGTGTTAACCTGCCTCCCTCCTGTTTCCAATTGAAACAGACCTTTTCTGGTGATCTTTGAAATTATCTTCTGCTGACAATTTGTTACACTCCCAATTTTTGTGGGTTCTGACAGACCAGAGCTAATTCAGAGGCAAGATTTACTAATTAGTCTGAGGTTTGTAGAGAAGGTCAGAGAGAAACATATGTTGTCTCCACCATCTTGGTTCCACCCTGATATTCCTTAATAACCACTCTTATTTTGGAAATCAAAAGTAAAAATTAGTAATAAGGGAGTCTCGTCTACATTTCATCAATACAAACATAACAATTATTAAATATAAATATCATAGTTCCTAATGTTGAAAATTACATGTTTTGCAATTAAAACATTGGGTTTTTTTTATATCTGATGAGAATCCAACTTTTTAAAACTTACTGTAAATTATTTACAATCCATGGCTTTACAACCTATAGTCTTCATTCTTCCCACTCCCCTATTCCTGGAAAGGCCTGTCCAATACTTGCTCTTGTCACCAATTATTGAAACCTTATTCATCCTTCAATTCTCAGCAAAGAAGCAACCTTTTCAGAACCTTTCCTGATTCTCCTAACCAAAAATGATCTTTTCTCTCAAAGTAATATTTGTAATGTATTTAAAGCATTATCTGGCACATAATGAATGCTTATTTCATTCCTTTTTAGTTCCAGCTTTCTATATCTCTCTCTTTTATTCATTTATTCATTAATCAGGTTCTATTTTGTAGTACAGCTACTTTCATAACTTTTCTCTGTCTTATTTCTCCTATAGATGATGAAATACTCCAGACAATCTATTTTGGGTATGTGAAAGAAATCCACAGCCAATTGAAATAAATTGATCTAATAATCCACACAATAAAAAGCAAGTGGATAAAACATCTTTTTCGTTCAGGCTATGTATGATATCCCATCAGTCAGATGAACAACTCACTAAATATTTTCCAATATATGTCCTGTGGACAGGCACAATGAATGAAAGATAACATGAGCATAAAAATAAATAAAAGGAAGAGAAAAACTAATCTGAATGACTGTACACAATTTCTACAATTCCAAATTGTTCTACTTCCACAGCTAATACTCTTCTGGTGACACTAGATGGCTGTGAATTCTAGAACAATCCCCAAAAAAGCAAAGCAAAGAGTAACCTAGAGGATAATGGAAAAATACATGGTGCATGTCAGTTAGCAGAAGCACATGACTAATAATAACTATGAAGTAGTATAAATATATGCATAAATGTATAATTGGTAAACAAGGTAGGCTAGTCATGTATCATGAATAAAGGATAACAGATGGATATTTTAAGTACTATATTAGTTAGCATTCAAGTATTGTTTTGTTTTTTCTTTTCTTTTCTTTTTGCAGATAGGTAATGTTAAAAGACTTAGACAAGAGCTTTCAACTATTGGGTGGATGGTCAAGATAATATTTATATTACAAAGTGTGGGGAGTCTACAAGAATTGTATAGTATGAGAAGACTTAGATCACAACTTAGACTATGGGAATAAGTACCCACACCGATGACTTCATAAAACTGAGTATTGTTCATAAATTTCAAATATTGAAGTATCTTTCCTACTCACATTATAAACTCTTCAAAGTAAGAATTTTAGCTTTCCTACACTTTAGAACTCTAGAACTCAAGTGATCTATCAATCTATCAGCCTCCTCCTTCTGGGTACTGTTTTTTTTTTAACTCATGACAAGACCTCATCAATTGACCGACACATTAACTTTATTAAGTGTCTACTATGTGCTAGGCTATATACTAATACTGGAAATATAAAGACAAAAATGAAATAATGCCTACTTTCAAGAAGCTTATATTCCATAGCAGAGGGACTGGGGAGAGAGAAAGGGAAACCCCTAATATATTAGCAATTACTCCAGAAAAACATATTCAATAAATAAGTATGCACATTTGGCTCTAAGTCCAAAATGTCCTTCTCTTCATCTCTTTGCCTAACAAACCCTGACCCATTCCTTAAAAGCCAATTCAAATTCATTCCCTTAAGGAAGGTTTTACAAATCATCCTATCAATAATAATTTTTCCCTGCCAAACATTATATAACCTTTGTCTTATAGCACTTTAATATACACATCATGTATTGTATAGTCATCTGTCTTTGGGCACCCCTTTAACTAGACAAGTTTTCATAAAGACAGAGACTTTGTCTATGTAAACTTGACCCCCACCACCACCTTCACACATACACATACACACACATACAAATTCTCTACTTGGCAAAATATACTTGATAAATCTTTGTTATATTCAACTGATTATGTCAACATTTTGTGGAAAGGAGAGAATAACAGGCAGAGAGAACTAAGCAAATAAGAAATATTCTTTCTGAGGTACAGGAGCCCTACTACAGTAGGATACCTTGAGTATCCTATAAGAAATAGCTGGTCCTCAGGTATATAGACTTCATTAGGAAGAAATGTTCTAAAACACAGACACAGTTTGCTAAGGGGGATTGCCTTCTTCCTAAATCATCAATAAAACACAAGAGAAGGAATCTGATAGTATATATGTATGTAGGGTATGTTTATGTATGCATGCACATGTACACACACACCACACACAAACTTCATATAGATTTTATCTAAATTATAAGCACTGGGAACCGACAAGCTAAAGAAAGAACAGACACATAGAATGGCTAAATAACTTTATAATTACTCTATTATAAAATGAGATGTAAACCTAACTCTTATTTTTACAGAAATGTAAAATTAAAACTGATTGTTGAAATTCAAGTTCATTTCATTTCTCTTCCAGCACCACTTATAAATCCATGGCTAGGGGTTATGCCAGACCATACTAAAATTTCTAAAAATAATGCTCAGAGTAATTATAGGACAATATTTGTCTAATGTGCTTCTATATTTCCTTCTGTCAGCGCTGCAGGAGGAAGTGAAAGGGGCCGTTAAAGGGTCTCCCTGAAATCCCTGGAGTAAAGTTGGGTTGAGAGTTACTCTACTGTAAAAACCTCAGAGGAATACAGTGTGTGAGAGTGCTATTTACAACTTACTTTGTGTATAATCAGCAGAAACAAAAAAATATGACAACAAGCATAAAGGCTTCTCTCTTCCCAGGGGAATTCAGTGAGGGAGAATCAGTGGGCATTCACTTTAGTGTCAAAAGGGCTTCCAGGCAACACATCTTCAGGGACACAGAGGAAACATAGAAGACTTCCTATAAACACATGTACATAACATCTAAGTCCCTTTTCTTTGTTTATTGAGATAACCCAGAGAATGTTTAAGGACTAGACTTCTTAGGCAGAATACAGAAATGACAAGCAATAATCTGGCTGAAAATTGGGGGAGAAAAAAAAAGAAAAATATATAATAATAACTGACATGTATATCTGCCATTATAAAGTCCCAAAGTATATCATATACACTGTTTAATTTGAAACTTAACATATAAAGTTTACATGTTAAGAGTAGTCCATGTATGATTTTCATCATTTTACAGATCAGAAAACTGAAGCACCAACAGCTGTGCACCTTTGGTAACACAACTATTATGTAAAGAGAGAGATTCAAGGCCAGGTTTCTCCTGAACTCCAATCTCAAGATTCTTTCAACTACAGCATTCTTTCCCTTTGGAGGCAGTATGGAAAAGGAGAAGGGGAACATGAGGAAGAAAGGCAAGAGAATGACAACAAATTAAGAAACACACAAATGATTATTTAGGGAAAAATATTACTAGAGAAAGGGCTTATGGGGTCAGGGGTGCTGTTTGCTAAGCTTGGGTCCATTTGAAATTTAATTTGGCTTTTAAACATTAAACATTCAGGTAGGCATTTGCCTGGTAGGCACTATAAAAGTCAAAAACTAAATAAACAAACTAACTTCCATGTCAGCTCAAGCCTCTTCTTCTAACCTGGCCATGAGCCCAGAACTCTTCTAGAGTACAGTATATATTTCAAATGCTTTAGTCTAATACTACTGAGGGAATGAGGAAAAGGATACCTTCACTAGATTGTGAGGGAAAATACCCTGAAGGAGGATGGGCAGTAGGAAGAGACTGGGAGAGGTGGGAGAGACCTCAATAATCAAACTCACAGGGAAAAGGCTGGGATTTTTCGGGTTCAATGACATGCCTCTACTGAGAACTACAGCCCAACTTCAGGGACCTTGAATACCCAATTAGGTGAGAAGAAAAATAAACAAGCCATATTAAGTTATCACAAAGATGATTATATGATAGGGTCACACTAAGGTTGGCAGGACCCCATGTGACAATATCTGATTAAGTTACCCTAAACTTTACTGTCATAAGTAACATCATCACTGAAATAAAAGTAAAAATCAAATTAATTGACCTTTTAGGAGATAATCTGACAATAGTTAATCAACTAAAAGCTTAAAATCTCTTTTCCTCCTCCTCAGATTGAACTTGGAGACCATCCTCTGAGTAGAATCCTAAAGAAGGCTCCTAGGCCATTTTCATGTAGCAAAGTAGAAAATAAGACTAAAGGTCAAGATACTGAGAGTAGAACCCAGCTTGAAGGATAAAAACAACGTCTGCTCAGTTTGAAAGAAACAGGTGAGTCAAGACTTGTTTATCCATTTTCCAAAAGAGAGGGGCCAGAAATATTCACTTTTTTTTTTTTTTTTTTTTTTTAATAGAGGCCTTAGGTGAGGCAGGATTGTATCAACAGGAACATGATAAGGATGGGAGATATGTTCTGAGAAACAAAGCAAGTGGAACAGCAGACTATGCCTGAGGGAAACATGCATCATCTTCTTGAAAGTTGTCCCAGAACAATGAACTACCAGTAGGGATGAGAGCATGGAACATAATCACTCTAATAAGCGATTCTGCTCCTCAACAGGTTGACAGACACAGAAAATGATTGGTCCAAAAATGTAAAAGGTACACAGTCCTCACAGGAGCCAGGAGCTTCTTAATTGACATACTCTTCCTCCCTCTCTGGAACTTGCTCTCCTAAGTCATTTGCCAAAGCACTATAGTCTCGAAAAAATAAACACCATCTGCATCTAGCTTAAGTGAAATTTTCACAACTAACAAACAACAACTAAAAGATCTTGTTTTTATAAATGTGCATAGGATAAAATGATGAAGATCTCTTTTCCCTGGCAACATCCTAAAGAGTCTTATGGAGCATGAATAATACTAGAATTATATAGTATCTTTCTTTCAAAGAGACTTGCATATATTTATTAATTCGCAAAACATTCCTGTAAAGTAAACAGAAGACAAATATTACCATGTCTAATTTTTTTTAAATACAAAAACTTGAGGGCTAGACAGACTAAGCATCTATCCCCAAATAACATCCAAGGTAAATGATAAGATTCAACCAGGATATATATTTTTTCTATAGCTGCAGAATTTTAATCATAAGGATCATAGTGTCACAAATTAAAGGTAGAAAGAATCCTAAAATCTACTACTAACACTTATTTTTAAAAACTTTAAATGAAGGAACTGAAACCAAGTGAGACTAAGTCTTTTAAGTAACAAATTTTACTTATCTAAGATAATACACAGAAAAGACAAGTTTTAAATTCAGATCCTCTGACTCAAAAATCAGACTTAAAACCTAAATTCCACTGCATTATCCTGGCTCTGTCATTCTATAAAACAATAAAACTTACTTTTCTGGTATTTCAAGACCAGGATATGATGTTTTTAACTGTGGCACAAGATTAAGTAACAAAGATGTACAACACTTACTAAAATATCATATTATTAAATAACAGGTAGCAGCAATAGTATCTCTCATTCAGGATTTTAAAAGAACAACTTTCTTTTGAAAGTCCATTCATTTACAAGTGTAAACAAGAACAAGAATCCACTGCATTTTCACAGTCACAGGTCCCTTTTCTGAAGCAAAATTCCAAATGTTCCCTACTAAGGATGTCAGGAACCCCCAAAGAAGGAGTAAAGGTTTCAGCATTGTGAGAGCCCCAGAATGGTGTTTCTATTTCACACAACAATCCCAACAAGTTAAAGGACTCTTTATAGTTGTAAGGTTTGAGCTAGAGAAGAAAGTTTAGAAAAGTAAAGAAATTTTAAAGGTAAAAAGTTTCTCCAGGGGGCTTCTTTACTAAAATATAACTAAAACTCCCAAACCTAACATCTTTTGTTAAGGAAAAAAAAAAGAATATATGAGTATTTTCAAAAGTGGACATAAAACAGTGAAGGGGAAAGAAAAGTTGGAGAGGGGGAGCTTTTTGCATATCTTAAGTAACAAATATGAAACCTTTTCCAAATATTGAAAAAGCATTTCCAAAATTATTTTAGCCACATTTGGGGGCTCAAAATATATTGATGAAACCTACAGATATTTATCTAAGGAGTCTAAAAAATATCTCCCTGGAAAAATATGGGAATAGGATCAAGGGAATGCAAGGGAAATTAAAAGGATGGTGCAGTGGAGAGAGTAGCAGACCTGGAGTCAAGAAGATCTGAGTTTTAAATCCAACCTCAAATACTTATTAGCTGTGTAACTGGGAAAATCACTTAAGCCCAATTACCTCTCAAAACAAGAAAAAAGAAAATTAAGGGGGAAAATCATTGTAATATCATCTTTTTTGATATGTAGATATTTCATATTTACTATTTAAGAGGGATAGATACTAATAAGCAAAAATGTTTTCAAACATATACTCATGTTACATGCATCCATATTATATGAAACAGTTTGTGAAACACAGGTTAGGCTCAATGCATAGGTGATGCACTGGCAAAGGTCAAACAAGGAGGGGGAGTGTTAGTGTCCTGTCATCTCTAGAAAGAACCTAACAGTGGAGGATGAGACTGAGCCAAATAAGTAACCCACTTCATAAACAGTGGTATCTCCCAGCTCCAGATATGCTGGCAAAGCACTTACAAGGAAATGATTTGGAGACAAAGGCATTAACCTTATAATTCAAAGTGAAGGCATTTGAAAGCTATCAAGGATATGTTGAATGAGGCAACTTGGGTTTGTTCCAGTTCAGCTTTGGTCCTCTGGTGTCCAGAGAGGTTTCCAAAAAAAAAAAAAAAAAGAAAGAAAGAAAAGAAAAAAAGGAAGATGATGTCAACAAAAGAAGAGCAAACTGAATAGAGGCTCCTGTAGTATGCTGAGCACTTAGTAATTGGTTTCATTATTAAAGGCAACTAGATGGCACAGTGTGTGGAGAGCTGGACCTGGGGTAAGGAACACCTGAAGTCAAATCCAGCCATTGACATTTATTACCTATGTGATATTGGGCAGTCACTTAAACTCTGTTTGCCTCAACTTCCTCAGCTGTGAAACAGAAATAATAATAGCACCTATCTTTCAAGGTCATAGTGATTAGCTCACAGTAGGCACTATATAGATACTCATCCCCTGCCCCTTCCCTTAATTATCTGTTGGAGAGGTAGGGGTTGGAGTTTATAGAGACAGATGTAATTACCAAGTTTTGCACTTTCAATTCATTTCTAATTAATCCTTTAACTAAGGAATCACCCTTTCCTGGAATTTTATGCCTTTAGAATAGAGATTTACATCTTACCCAACTTTTCACAACCTACAAAGTAGCTGGCAAAGTGGTCCAGTGAAATGAGTACTTTATTTAAAACACAAGTTCAAATCCGTCCTTAGACTCTTAATTGTTGCGTAACAAAAGACATGCCCTTCAGCCTGTTGGAGCCAGAAATTCTTCATCCATAAGAAGGTGATAAAAATACTTGTAGTATATCTATCTCACAAGATTATTATAAGGCTCAAAAGAAATAATGTATGTAAATCACTTTGAAAACTTTAAAGTCACAGATAAATATCTTTATTATCAGACATACCAGACACTCAATTAATCCTTAGTAAATTGAGTTTATTTTAGTCCACAATAGCTACAAAATGATACGGGGCAAATTTATACCTAAAAATGCTTCTTTTACATGTAAAGATTTAAATAGAGAAAGATGGAAGGAGAAAGGTATAAAAAATAATGGGAGAAAGGTATTAAAAATAATGCGATAAAGGAAAGGGAGAATGGGAGCACTAAAGGGATGACACAGGCAGGAAATGTATAAGTGTAAGGGAAAAAAAATTAAGCTATCTTTGTATAGAGAAAGACCAAGAAAGAGAAAGTTGGCTGACCACCCATATTAAACCACACAAAAAGAGTAATAAGAAACCATACTTGGTTCAAGTGATAAAAACAGAGTGGATGCTAATTATTAGATCTAAGTGCTTTTCTAGATATGTGATTTCTTCCAGACAAGCAGACAGACCTCACTTGACATGAGTTAGGCTCACAATGGAGACTGGGCCTGAAAGCAGGCCACAAATTGTGCCGACAGACCAGAGGAATTCATATCGCTGTAAACACCAGAGCCGAGGGAGCCATTACCATGCTGCCAAAACCCATAATGTAGCATTCAGAAGGAGATCAATGAATCAACATGGTTTTCTTTGTATTTGAAGCTTGAACATTGGCATTATAGAGGGGGAGGAATAAGAGTCCCTCCTTAATGCTCTACTTGCTAGATCCAAACACAACTCATAGTAAACATTGGACAATTTCCTCCAAAGTCTGCTGAAGCCCCCAAGACCAAAAAAAAAAAAAAAAAAAAAGAGGAAATATAGAGGCTTGTGAAGTTATTTTTTAATGAATACCTCTACCTACCCCATTCCATTCCCTGTTCTAATTGGGGCCAAATGGGATTCTTAGCAGTCATCTCATAGATTAAAAAGACAAGAGGTGAAAAGAAAACAACAAAAACCTCTTCCACCAATATTTTCTTTCTTATTCTCTTTCTGAAAATAGTAAAGAGGTAAATTTAAGGAGTCATTTTTGTGTTTGTTAGGGACTTCTTTTTTAAAAGAATAATTCTCTCTCACCACCACCCCTCAAAAAAACATTTTTTATGCTTTCAATGAAATTACCCTAAGTGAGAATATAGGAAGGATATTTTATTAATGTATAAAATATCTATTTGGACATATCTGGAACTTTTGCTATCAAACATAATATGAGTGAATTCAACTACTAAATTCACACAATCTTTTTTATCTCACTATATATTCACTACTCTCATTAGTGACCTCACTAACTTCTACTACTTTCATCATTAGAGGCAGCTGAGTGACAGTGGAGAGAGCACTAGATCTGGAATCAGAAGACCTGAATACAAATCAGGCCTCACACTTAGTCTATAACTCTGATCAGGGCTTTTTTTTTTTTTTAATTAATTTTATAATTATACATTTTTTGACAGTATATATGCATGAGTAATTTTTTTATAACATTATCCTTTGTATTCATTTTTCCAGATTTTCCCTTCCCTCCCTCTACTCCCTCCCCTAGATGACAGGCAATCCCATACATTTTACTTGTGTTACATTATAACCTAGATACAACATATGTGTGCAAATCCAATTTTCTTATTGCACATTAAGTATTGGATTCCAAAGGTATAAGTAACCTGGGTAGATAGACAGTAGTGTTAATATTTTACATTCAATTCCCAATGTTCCTTCTCTGGGTGTAGTTGTTTCTGTCCATCATTGATCTGATCAGGACTTTTAATCACTGACGAGTAACCCTGCCTCTGTTTCTACAATTGTAAAATGAGTATCACTACTTCATAGGGTTGTTGTGAAAATCAAATAAGAAAATATTCATAAAGTGGTTAGCAAAATGCCTGGCACTATGCTAAAGCACACAGCAGGCACTTAATACTTATTTCCTCCCCTATCCGCCACTGGAGTTAGTTCTGAAAAACTATTTGCATACTCTTTAAAGCCTCAGCTTCTCTCTCAAGATAAAGGCTCATTTTTATTAGTCATGTTATTACTAATTACCAAAAACTCATACTTAAATTGTGATTTAAAGTTTAGAGAGACAGTTCTGACATAAAAAGACCAAGGTTCACAGCCTGCTTCTGATGCATAATGATAGTGTGGCACTTAAACTCCAAGTGTCCTACTCTCTATGGTAAGAAAGTTGTTGAGAAGTACCAACTTCATTAGTAGAAGACATTTCCTCACCCTCATATCAGTAAAATCACAAGTGTCCCTATCCCAGACGTAATAAGATCTATAATATATGAGGTCTGTTATGCTCATTTTATAGATATGAACACTAAAGTTAAGAAAAGAAAAGGCATTTTCCTACAAGTGACAACACTAGGATTTGAGGAAAAGAGCCTGGGTTTTTTTCATGATAACAATTCTTCAGACTACCTACTGAATCTTTCTGTCTGCATGTTCTGAACAGCACAAGAAACCTAGTGTGTCTAAAACAGATCTCACCATCTCCTATCATCTTTCATCCTAATTCTGTTATTCTAGCTTTCCAACTGAAAAATTCAACATCAATCAAGATTCTACCTACCCCCATACCTCGCTTCCACTCAATCCAGCTACCAAATCCTGTTAACTTTTTCTTTTGAAAACTCTTTCACACCCATCCTTTTCCATTTCATTATCACCACCCTAATTCAGGCTCTTATTAGCGCAAATAGAGGTAAATGTAATAGCTGTGTTATCAGTCTTCCATTTTCCATTTTTCCTCTCTAAACCATCCTATACTACAATGAAGGATTCATGTTAGAAAACCAGACTTGATTCAGCCTTTTCTTTGTTTAAAAATCTTCAATAACACTTCTATGATACATCACATATTACCTTATGTCAGTTATCTCTGAATGTCTTTCAGCCCTGAAAAATCACAGTTTTGCACAGTGCCTTCCACAAAGAAGATGCTTAAAAATCACTCGAATGAATAAATAGCACTATCAAATTAAGATCATAAGATGAGATCGTGGAGACCCTCTAGTCTAGCCATTTCATTTCATTATGAGGAAATCCAACAAAGAGAGTAATTTGTCTGTAGTCCTAAATTAATAAACAATAATACTTATTCAACAACTGAATTGAAGGATACAAAGATAACAAGTAAACAGTTCTACCCAGAAGGAGTATATATTCAATGGGGGCAGAAGATGAAGGGAAAAGATGAAACATATTCAATAATATACAAAGTAATTTCATGAGGGAGAGAAGGGTAATAACTAGACAAAACAAGGAAAGGATCCAGATGGCATCTGAACTATTCTTTGAAAGAAAGAAGAGACTGCAAAAGGCAACTAAAGGGGGAATACTTTTCAGAAAAATGGAGTGGGGGGGGGAGGAAAGAAGGAGGTGGGGGATGAATTGATCACTTGCGCAAAAGGTAAAAAGGCAAGAGATTGAACATCTCCTATGGGGATCAGCTAGCAGGACTGTGTATGAAGGGGAGTTATATAAAATATAGGAATGATAGGTAAGAACTAGATTTTCAAGGGGTTTAAATGCCCAGGCTGAGCTCTTTTTTGTATTTCATCTTAGAAATATCATATAGAATCGAAAGTTATGGAATATTATTGCTCAGTAAGAAATGACCAGCAGGAGGAATACAGAGAGGGTTGGAGAGACTTAAATCAACTGATGCTGAGTGAAATGAGCAGAACCAGAAGATCACTGTATACTTCAACAACGATACTGTATGAGGATGTATTCTGATGGAAGTGGAAATCTTCAACATAAAGAAGATCCAACTCACTTCCAGTTGATCAATGATGGACAGAGGTAGATACACCCAGAGAAGAAACACTGGGAGGGGAATGTAAATTGTTAGCACTAATATCTGTCTGCCCAGGTTGCATGTACCTTCGGATTCTAATGTTTATTGTGCAACAAGAAAATGATATTCACACACATGTATTGTACTTAGACTATATTGTAACACATGTAAAATGTATGGTATTGCCTGTCGTCGGGGGGAGGGAATAAGGGAGGGGGGGTAATTTGGAAAAATGAATACAAGGGATAATATTATAAAATATATATATATATAATAAAAAAAATTTAAAAAAAAAAAAAAGAAATATCATATAGAATCACTGAAGATTTTTGAATTGAGGAAAGAGGTTCAAATCTGTGTTTCAGTAATATCAACTAGGCAACTCTTAAAAAAAAAAAGTCTAGAAAGGAAAGGGAAACCATATACAGGTGGATCACTTAGCAACGACAAAAGATGAGGCCAGAGATGATGAAGACAAGGTGATATGATCAGAGAGGTAAGGGACAAATAGGAGAAATGCTGAAAAGGTAGAATTTAAAAGCCTGTCAACTCATTGGATACATTTAAAAATTCTTCCACAACTACAAAGTTAGCTGAGTAGAGAGATGGTGGTATTGTTAATAAAAATGATAAAATTGGAAGGAAAGACAGGTTTGAGGAAAATAAGGAGTTATATTTGCAATATACTGATTTTGAGTGGCCTAAGGAATTTAGGTGGAAATATCTAATAACCATTTGGTGATATGCTGAAATTCAAGAAAGAGATTCAGTCTAGATATATAGATTTTGGAATCATTTACAAAGAGAAAATAATTGAACCCTGAGTTGATGAGATCCCCAAAGGGAGAAAGCATAAAGAAAAGCATCAGAGAATGCTCATACAGTGAGCAAAAAGGGGAATTAGTGCAACACCAATGGAAAAAAAAAAAAAAAAAAAAGCAATGTCACAAAAGGAAAGGGAGAAGAAAGCATTCAAGAGGAAGAAGTGGTCAACAGTATCAAAGCTGAATACAGAGTTCAAGAAAGATGAGGAATTAGAAATGGTCACTGAATTGAGCAGTTAAGAGATCATTGATAATTGAGAAAAAGGCCATTTCAGAAGAATACTGGATTCAGAAAACAGACTTCTAAGGATTGTTACAACTGTGAAGTAGAATAATAAAAGCAATGAGTAAAAATGACCCATTTTCAGATTCTGGCTGTGAAAGGAAGAAGAGATATAGGATAATCTCCAAAGGGAATGACAGATACAAATGAAAGATTTTTAAAGAAGAAGACTTGAGCATGTTTGCAGGCACAGGGGAAGGAGTCTGAACATTAGGGTATATTTAAAATCAGACAAACAGAGGAAATTAATGAAGAACAAAAAGCTTCCCCATTACACTGTATTTGAATTGTGATTTTAAACTTTTTTAGCTCATTTGATTCTTATGGGGAATATAAGGCTGGTATTATTATATAACTTTCTTCCAATTTCCAAAGATCTGTGATTTCACTGATGTATACTATCCACCTATCCAGATCGTGGCACTCTATATATTGGTAGTCATGAATTACTAGGGAAAAAAGAAAAAGAAAAGAAAGAAAATCCTTTATATGGTTGCCAACAATTTAGTAACAACCCTTCTAAACTTAGTGTGTGGTTCTTTGATGACAAGACCCATAGTCCATCACTAGATTCTGAATCCAAAACTTTCCATCTATAAAGATAGTCCTACCAGAATGTATATTGGCATGACATTTCAAAACATATCTTAATTCAAAGAGGAAAACTGAGATCAAGGAAAGTTAAATGATTTACCTAAAATCACATTCAGTGAATTATGGTTTGGAGAAATTACTAAAATCAGTGAAATCTTGTGTCTTAGAAAGTTGGAAGGAATGATCAAACAATACCAAAAACACCAGCATAAATACATATCATAAAATCAAAGCTAGATCATGATAGCCAGGAAGTTCAAATATAAATTACACACTTCTACCTTTTTCTAAAGACCATAAATCATAACTCAAGTTTTTGAAAATTGATTGGCTTTGTGTGTCTACTAACCAATAAGGGGTAGACTTATAATTAGTATATTAGTATTAGGAATTACTAGTATTAGTATAAGGAAATTCCCTTTACCAATTCAAGTTGTAACCTTCTCTGCAATTTGTAATATGACAGTTACTTATAGCTCTGGGAGTCTCAGTAATTTGCTCATTGTTACTTTATCAAAAATGGGACTTGAACTTGCATCTTCTTAGCTGTTTTTAATCCAAATCTTAACCTAAATTGAGGACTGTGATTTAGAGATCAGCTTCTTTTTACTTCAGAACACAGGAGATTCCCAAGGGAAAACCATCTCTCCTCAAATGAGTTCACAATTAGGGAGGTATACAAAGTATAGAATTTCTTTTTTAAAAAAAATCTGACTTTCCAGGAACATATTAGTTTTTTCCTACTTTTTAAAAAAAGCTCTCACAAGCTTTTTTCTAAAGTAGATAGTGATGAAATGACATCACACACGTGACAAATACTATACGCAGAAAAATTGAAGTTTTTTAACAAAAAGGATGAATTACAGGGGGGGCAGAATATAAAAGAAATGCTATTCATGGAAATGTATTAATTTAATCAGTGCCTTTGCTGCAGGCTTATCATAAAAAGGTTCATAAAGTGCCCAAAAGCCACATAAGATTTTAGAATTATGCTGCTCAATGACTGATTCTCAGTGAAGAGTGAGAGAGAAAAAACTTCTCTCCTCCCTCATTTTATTTGTCCAGGAAATAAACTTCTGCAAGATTAGTTCTAGTATTTTTATCTAAAAGGGTCAGCTATTTCTTATGCAGAATATGAAGGACTCTGTAAGACGGCTTTTAGAAACAGGTGCTAAGTGAAAGTAAGACTTAAGGCTTATTAACTTCCAAGAAAAATGTCAAAGAAGATCTGTGATGGTCCCAATTCCTAATAGATACTAAGCAAAATCTAAATTTAAATTCAAGTCCTGCTGTAGTGAACTCTTATGTCTGCTTTACCTGGAAATTTGTGGATTATGAAAAAATGGCATCTAGAACTACAGTGCCTGTTAATTGGCTTGAACATCTATTTATGTCACAGGGATTGGCATACTTTAAGAGTTAAACCTATCATATTCTCCAACCTTGCAGTTAGATATGATTTACAGATGTGCTATACAATTATGTACACTCTAAGAAATGTTTTTAACTTTTTCAACTGGGGGCATAGTTTGTATAAATTAGGAGATTCAGACTACAATTAGTCACAAAAATGTGTTTTGATTTTTCAGGCTTTTCCCACAATCAGGAAATTTCATTGTTATATTAAACAAAATCTGTTTTTGAAATATCTGCATGTAAAAAGGTACTTGAAATAATCACAGCTGCAAAGGTAGAATTTATATAGCCTCTTTTGCATATCGAACACCAAACAGATTATTTTTTCTGGGATTTCATGTGAATATCATAGTATCATTTCATATAGTGACTTTCAACCAATTACTTCCATGGGACAGAAAAACATGCACTGACTATTGATGCTATATAGATCAACTATAGATAAGGAAATTGAGACTTTATAAGTTGTTGGGCATCTCACCATTCTGGGTAGAATTAGAAGCTGAATCCAGGTTTCTTAACCATTATTTTTATACCTTAATAATGAATTATGATAACATCAGCATAAGTAACTCATTCATGCATGGCTTTGTAGTTGGAAAGTGTGCATTACACAATTGTCTCATTTCCTATAAAAAAGAGAGAAAGATCAAGAAGAGATTTGAAGAGATTACCTAGTCCAACTTCACTTTGCAGGTGAGGAATTTGAGACTTGAAGATGAATGTTAACTTGCCAAGGTCATAGAGCTATTAAATAACAGAGCTGGGTGTTAGAACCTAAATTCTTTATATCATACTATGATTCCCAAAACAACTTTGTATGGCAGGATAAAATTTAGTAAATACTGCTATCCCTATTGTAGAAAACTGAGAGGCTTATTAATTTATCCAACTTTCATTATGAGATGAAAATAAAACTTAAATTTAGAGTTATAGAATTTAAGTTTAAAGTTCTATCTACTATATCTGACTAGAACTACAGGACAAATATTTATTGGGTAGTACTTTAAAAGGGAAGGATCCTAACCTAATGAAACATAACTTTAAATCAACTATAAGACAAATTCAATTGACAAGAGACTGGAAAAGTATGAGAAATAAGGCTTCATGGAAGGGACAAAGTTATCTTTTCTCAAATATCAATAATAGTAATGAAGTTAGCTAGTTGAAATTAAGTTTAAGTAAGTAAATTAGCATTAACAATGAAACTGCATTTAATGTGTCACTTATTTTTCCTCTTTAATCATTATTTTAACCAAAATTTTTATCAATGTATTCCTTATTGCTATCATAGTATTCATTTACTCATCCATGCATTCAAAAAAGTATTTATTAAACATTCATATACAGACCTCTGGGAGAGGTACAAAACTTGGATGAGACAGTAAAGCCTGCCCACATGGATTTCACTGTCTATAGTTGGGAGGCCAAAAATGTTACCAGTTGATAAATCCAAAAAATTTAATCCTTAATAGCATCTTAACATCAAACAATGCCATGTGTGCTTTAGTGAAGATCTTAATGCTTTTGGAATTTAAAAAAAAATTAATTTCATAGGCTTTTACTCAGCTATATGGGTTATTATTCAGCATACTTAAGTTTTCATCAATAGGAGGAAAAAAAAAGATATGCAAGTTAATCCAAATAGTAGTAAGAACATAAGGAACCTATGTTAATCAACAATGAGTTTGTTTTTTTCCCAAAAGGATAAGGAAATAATCATTTATATATCACCTTCTATGTCCTAAGTGCCTTTCCTATCTCAAGAACATGTCAATCTAATGTACATGTTTAACAATAAGAGCTTTACTTTGGAAAATATATCACAAAGAAATGCACTGGAATAGTGACTTTGGAAGCTAATTTGGTAACAACTAAGAAATCTGTATAATCTACTATTTCTTGAATGGGATGACAACATATATGTTCAGGATATTTCCCAACTACACAGTTGTTGTTTTAATTGGGTTCAATTATATAACTGTTCTATTACTTAGGAAATAAATATGTAATAAAAGCAATGAAAAATGGGAGTATATAAGTTTTGATTGCTTCCAAAAAAATCCAATTATAAAATGTGTGACTTTCACATTTGAAAAAGAAAGCTCCAAATACATATAAACTCAAGAATGTAAAATGGGGGAAAAATGCTTAAAGTAAATCTAATTTAAAATATAAGGAAATGTTAATGAGCTCATCTAAAATTGGAGGGGCAAAGTCAATATATGAATCATGATTTTAGATAGAGTTGATTGCTGCTGAGTTTATGACCTTCCATAGACTGTCAATATAATTGTTAAAACCACCATAAACATAGCACTAGTCAGATAAAAGTTATGTTTATCTGACAAAAATCATGCTTTTTATAGAAATGAATAAATCATGTATTCAAACGTTTGTGAATCATCTTAAGTTTTTCCTCATCAAAAAACAATATGCAGGCTTACTGCCTATTTATGATTTGTGTTCTCAGCTTATATTTTTTATTCTGATATCTATTTAAAAAAAAAACAACCTTATTTTTCATCAATGGAAATTGTAACCTGCTTTAAAATTATTTTATCACTACTTTTTTTTTAGATAGCAACATAAGAGTTATGTACTTTTTAAAAAACAATGAATAAGTACATTGATCTATCTACAAAATAAGAATTCAGATTTGAAGATAAAATGACAAAGAAAGGTAGTTCCAGACTAAAAATCAAGCAAAGTTATGGAGTATTTTAAGGAGTACTTAAGCCAAGATAGTTTTTATTTTCATATCTATTTCATCAAAATATAAATACCAGAATCTTTGAGAAGTAAATACCATCAAAAAACTTTTATCTTTCTCCTTATTTTGAATTTTATAAACATAACACATGGCAGTAGATGTGCAATTTGGAAATGGAAGGTAAAATTGTACATAGTGTATTCCTTACGTCTAATCTAAAAAATTCCGAAGCATTAAATTCCAATACTCAGTATTACTTTTTTTTTCATTTTTGCATTAAGAAATAACTACAATTTTTACATAAACATTATTAAAAAAAATAAAATAAATCACATAAACAGGTCCTAGGTCTTTAACAGAAACACAGACAGAGATTGAACATCCCATATATATAGATACACATCTATAGCTATCTATATATGCGCACACACACATACACACACACACACACACACACACACACACACACATATAAGAACATGGTGAAACTGGTAAAATTACATTTGGGGAGGAGGGGAAAAACCATTATGCAATGCCTTCAGGAACAATCTCAAGGTCTGAAAAATCCTAAAAACATGAAAATGCTAATGTGGTTTCACAACAAAGTTCCTTTACAAGGACCACACACCCACATGACTTGCATCTTTTAAACTGTCCTATTTCTAGAATGCCTGCTTTTTCTCCTTTTTTTAATCACACTAGAACTCTTTGGCTGCAACTAAATTAGATGGTTCTGTTTAGCTCATCTGAATGACACTGCCCCCCCCCCAAGTAGCGAATTCAAGTTTGTTTGTTTTTTCCCCAGTCAGTTCTTTGACTCCTAAACTGTATCTCTCTCCCTAAAATAAACCATTATTATAAAGAGATGGTTAAAAAAAATGTAAAAAGGAATGAGGGAGTAGTAATGGTAACATACAGTACCATGAGCTGCTTTGGCCTCCCAGTCAGTGGTGTACAGTTAACAGATCACTCCTGGCCTTCAGCAGACAGCAAAACACAGCTCTGGGAAGGAGGGAAGGAGGATGGGGGAGGGGGGTTCATCTGGCAGTTTACACAAGAAGGCAACTCAGCTCCGTTCTGGCGCATTCCTTCTCTCTATCTCCCAACCTCTTTGCGTGTGTCTTGTCATATTTTCTTCAGCTGTTAATTGTCCAGACTGCGAGACTTTAAACAGCCACAGTTTAGGAAAAGCGAAACCCTTCTAAGTGACTATCACAGCAAATCAGCTTCACGCTGGTGGGTAAAATTTTCCAAGGGAAGTGTTCTTCTGATAGTTCCTGAGTCTCTAAGTCACCCACCCACCCCCCTCCTTCTCCACTCTCCGCCACACACACTCCCCTTGAGGGCTAAATGCACTTGTGGCAATAAAACATTCATGCGACTTGGAATTTTAACACAATGCCATTTCCCTAGTTTAACCTGAAAGGAATGCACTAGTCACAACAGACTACATCATCTCGCCATTAAGCTTTGCCAAGGAACCGCTCTTTTGGCTGTGCTGGGCCAGCTTTGACGGGAAAGGAGTACACAGACCCACACACAGAGCACAGAGGGGCCACCTCTGCTTCCTCAACCTTATCCAGCAACACCCTGCTCTTAACCATGACCCCTGACCCCCCACCCCCAGCATTGTGATAGGCTTGTGATGCATGTGTCACTTTGGAACTTCTGAAGTCACAACACTGGGTAAGCAAGTCCAGTGTTCCACTAATTTGCTGCTCTGTCTCAACAGGCACTTGGCTTATTGCCAAGAGTCCTTTTAAAATTATTATTGCCACTACTCAAAGTTGTATGCTTAAGTATAGAGATATTTATTTCCTCCTTTAAAAAAAACAAAACAAACAAACAAAAAAAAAACAAAACAACTTTACATTTGCATTCAGTAATTAGGTTATGATTACTGACAAAACAGTTTGCTTAGGGGACTACTTATCAAAGTTGACAGTACTTTTGAATTCTAGTAGCATTTAATTTATATTTTCTTTACAAACACATACAACACAAAAAATACATATCCCTTTGATTTCTCCTGGTAATTTTGGTGGGAAAGTCAAAGGTGTAGAGTAGTAAAATATCTGTACTTAGTATTTGCAGTAGCTAGTCAGCTCAGTAACAAGGTAAAGAGGTAGGAAAGCTGAATCCCAGGAACTTAGATTTAATCATTTATTTATAGCACACCAAGATTTTTTGATGCCTAATAATATATTAGAAAAGATAGTAAGAAAAAAAATTTATTCATATATACATATAAAAACATATTGTATATGTCAAATCCAGTTCAGCTCCCTCATTTTATATGAATACAAAAAAAAAAAAAAAAAGACTTTCTATTCAGGAAACTTTTTTTTCTTAAAACTGTGTTTATTATTTTAATGCCTCATTTATTTAACTGACACCAAAAGAGGCCCATTTACTGTGGTCTAGTAGAAAGCATACTGAATTATCATAAGAAGACATAAAAACTAGCTAGAACACTTAACTAACTTGCTATGAAACCCTTAACCTCTAGTCTCAGTTTTTTAATCTATAAAATGAGGGAGCTGAACTGGATTTGACACATACAATCCATTTCAGCTTTGAATTCTCTGATTTTTATGATGTAAAACCAAGTTATTCAAAACTGGTTTTAATTAACAATACTGAAAGAGGCCCAGGTAAAAAAGGTCTTACCCAGCCCAACTCCTCAGAGCCACCACAATCAAAGGAGCCCTACAAAATTTACTTTCTTTTTTATTCATACATATTATTAAAGAAACTGTCTTTATCAATTTTATAATCAACTATTTTAATTCCTCTTTTTCGTAGACAGACCCTATTATTTATTCATTCATTCATTCAGCTTTTTAACTCAAAAGTATCATGTTGCTTTTCCATCCTCCCCAAGGGTATTCCATATATTTTAGGTATTGCCAGGTAAAAACTCTGGTTGAAGCTACCACAACTTCCACTCCAGTTCCCAAAACTGAAACTATCACCTGCATGATTAAATTAATCTCCAGCGGCTCAGTGCACTTCTGTTATAATAACATAACAGAGATAAATACATCTGCATAAATACCATATCAGATGTACTTCACCAGGGTGTCTCATGTTTATGTAATACTAACACAGTAGGGCACATTTATTTAGAGGTCCTGGTGAGAGTTGCTTAACAAGCTAATATGCACATAAAAATAAAACTGAATTGCATTCTTTAAGCCTTAATTTTTGTCTTCTTAGTAACTAGAATTAACTTTGAACATAACTTTCTATTTTTTTAAGTAGACATTATCATGACCTGAGAAGTTACTTTTCCTCTTAGAAGGGTCATGATATTTTTATACTGAGAGATCCATAATTAGAAAACCAAGATACATGCTTGTCATACTAATGTATGTATGTATAAGACTAAACTCAATGTGACGATTATTAAAACCAATATTAAGTGAGTTTCAAATAAAATATTCTCAAATCATGCATGAATTGAAGAATTTCAGATGTATACTTTTTATATTTCAGATAAATTTAGATATTAAGCATTCATTCAGATTAGTTATGCTATCTATAGCTAGTGAGAAAAATTTTAGATGTGGGGGGAAGAAGATGCACAAAAAAAATTATGTATTAAAAAGTGTATATTTTTGTTCATGTCAAATATACTGGTTCAACTTCAGGGGAAGGAAAATTTTTCTGCACTAATTAAGAATTAGTTGGGAAAAATTTTTAGAAATTATTTTGTTGGAAAGAGAAGAATTTAGTGCAAAAGAATGTTAGACTTTGAACCAAGAAAGACCTCTCCTGCTTTTAGCACGGTGACTGTGTCACCTTAGATAAGTCATTTGCTCTCTGTGCCTCAGTTTCCTCATCTGAAAAAAAGATTATAACTAGGGAATCAACCTTAGATAATTTTTGTGACAATATAACAAGATGAAATGTATAAAATACTTATTATATAAAACTTAAAACACTCATTAGTTGAATTTCTTCATAATAATTATCAATACACAAAACATAAAAAGCATTTTGTTTTAAACAAAAAACAATGATCAATTTCACAATTAATAGTTTTCATTACAAGTAATTAAACTTTTCTGCTACATGATTTGAGGTCTATTCATTTTGAACTCAAAAATTAAATATTACTAGAAACAGAAAACATGGAAATATTTAAAACATTAAAAATACTAATAATCCAGCATACCTGTAAAATGACAGAAATATTCATTTATTAATGCTTTCACTGAGAACTAATGAACATGCAATTATCAAATCTTTGATGCCAATGGATGATTTTATTAATCCTTTAAACAAAAGTAATTCTTTCAAATTTTGGTCAAATTTCTTCATAACAGCTTCAAAGGTTGAATTCATTTGTATTACCTTATAAATAAAAAACCCATAGAATTTAAACTTCTCATTATTTCCTTGACATCAAAGAAAATAAACATCCATTTCTCATCAACCTAGAGAATCCACAAAACATTTGAATGATGATACACATGTACACATGTTAACTTATTTTACTCTATCAGACTCCATTTGGTGAGTTAGGATTAGCTAAAATAACACTATGTTGGGGGAAGGAGTGGCAGAGATGAAGGCAAATGCAGGCTCAAACCCTGTGTGTGGCCAATACAGAAAGGAGGAAAGGAAGGAGTGTAGAAGAATGACAATGAAGGAAACACAGAGAGACAGCATAAGAAGGCAATTAGTAAGAAAGATATGTGAAAGAAAACAGGAAGACACAGGGGAAGAGAAAATGGAAGAAGGGAAAGAATGGGATAATAGAAAGGGAGAAGGATGAAGAGAGTCACATGGAAAAAAAGTGAGTGAGAGGAGAGGGAAAGAGAATAGGAGCCCAAGAACACCACAGTGGAACAGGCAGCTGGCCTGAGATGCTAATTCAGCGCTTTAACAAATCAATGCCACTTGAAAAGTACAATGCGAGCCCTCACTGGGTAGATGTCAGGGGACTGAGAAAATGCATTCTCAAGTATTTCACATTAAGAGGGAATAATGTGTTAATTTATAACTCTTCACCCTATACACTTGGATTATCCATCTGTGTCAGCGATTTGACTTCTTAAATTTATCAAAAACATGAGCAAAGGGAGGCATCTTCTGCTTAACCATTGGGAAATAGAGGTTTAGAAAAAGCCTGTCCTGTATGGTTCCTTTTGCTCTTCTCTTTGGTATTGGGGAGCATAAATGGGGGTGACAGTATAGGGAAGTATATTGGAAGGGAGGGGAGAGGTCAGAGGACAAAAGGAAAACCTATGGTTTTGTTAAAAGAGACTGGGATGGGGGAGGAGGGGATTTAGGGGAGAGAGGCCTGAGGAGAGGGAGGAGAGAGAGGGGTTGATTGCACTGGTTACCATCCATCAAAAATGACAAAGAAGAGAGGAAAAACTTGAATCAGCAACCAGGACTACCAACATAAGAATTTACTTTACCTAAACTTAGTCAAGGCCCTTAGCATAGCCAATAGAAGAGGAGCTACTAATAACTGAATTGTAATTAAATTGTTCTGAATACAACGTGAGTTGTAAAAACACTGTTTATCAAAATAGAGAAAGAAGAACTAAACTTATTTTATTTGGTTTATTAACAGAAGAATCAGTGAAGAAAGCTGACAGACTCTTTTCACATACATAAGTAAAATTAAATGTAGCACTTGTTCCTCTTTTGTTAAAATACTAATTCAATTCAAAATCAAGGCCCGAAAATTGTTTCTTAATTCTATCTTGATAGTTGATTTTTAATATGTAGCTCAATTAAAAAAACACCCTCAAATATAATAAGAAACACTTATTGTAATAACCACAACTATCTTGAAATCATGATTTACATGGAGCATTCTCATTTTGGGGATATTTTTGCTTCTTAAATATGAAGGACTTGAGTTTGAGAGATATGAACACTGCCAACCAAATATCTTCTCAAGTAATTTAAAAATAAGTGTAACCAAGTCTACCCTTACTCACATTTCAGAACAAAAAAGAGAATAAGTTTCAATAAAGCATTTGAATTTAGATCTCATTTTCCAGGATTATGAGGAAAGCATAGAAATAACTGCTCTACTTTAAAAGAAAAAAAAAGAAAAAAGGACAACTTTGTAAGTGTCCTAAGGTTCACGCTTCTGAACATTTTTCAATTATTTGTGCCACACATTGATGCCTAAACTCTATGGGCATTTCTCTTGCCAGTCCTACAACTGAAACAGAAACAGACATTCTCTTATTTTCAAGACATTCATATGTAAATACATGCTGATGAATGGAAATGAGATGCTATACATGATGGGTAATGCTCTACATTTAGTACATGTGAAAGTTACTCACTGAACCTCTAGTCCCTTCCCTTCCATTATGGAGAAGATAAAAATGAAAGACGACAGTGGGCTTTCCATAAGTTTCTAGAGGTTAAATATATTCTCAAAGAAAAATGTATGAAAGAAAACTAGAGTTCTTTTATATAGGATTTCTTATGGCTTCTTCATAGTGTTCTTTGTTCTAGAGAGTTTAGTTTTTAAATGTATATTAAATTTTGATCAGAAACTCAAATTGTAAATCTTCAGTAGTTGTTATTATAGTTGCCCTGGATCAAAGGATCACTATACCCAAAATAATGTAATTTAATGAATGTTTTATTTCTTCCAAAGTACAAAATTATCTTAGTAATTTCCTTATTTCATGATGACAAACTAGCTTATTTCCCCATCATAAAACCATAGGAGGCAGAATGAAATACATTGGAGATGTGTGTGCAAAAAGGTAAGGAATCACATATTTATGTTTTAAAAGAGTGCACTATTTGTTTCTCCACAGTGGGAAGTCACTCTGTCCTTGTTTTATGCATGAATTATTCCTGTCGGTCCTATCCAGGCTGCCCCCTAATATAAGCTATCTATTCTTATCATTATAGTACAGTTAATCCTCTTCTCCCTCCCACCACTCCTCCCCTCCCCCGACTCACCTAAAGGGTTAAAAGACTAGAGTACATTTGTGACTTGCCAGTGACATATAATACCCAGGTCCTTCATGCAATCAACTTTTACTTGACATGTATTTGCTCATCACAGGACCCGCATTACTACTGGGAAAATGAAGAAAAACCTAAATTAACACTTGACATTCAATATGGTCAAGTCCTTAATTGGCTGGGCTTCCTGAGAAAGCAATTTTCTATTCCCCAAACTGTTCGTGTGTCATGTGTGGAGTGCAGCTCTTGGCCATCACTGCTGTCCCTCGCTCACTCTAATGAGAGCAGATGAATTAGTGCGACGTGACCCGATTTGAACAGGGCTTCTTCCTCCCCTCCCCCCAATCCTTTTCCTATACCAGTGACAGCTGTGTGGCAGGGCGAAGAAAGACTAAGAAATGCTACTGCAAAGAATCCTATGAAGGATAACAATTTTTTTTTTTAATGGATCATCAACATTTTGTTGATACCACTGGAAACTGGTCATTTAATTGGGGAGGAGGGGTAAGGGGGCTGCAGTTAGGGAGATCAAGGGAATTATCTAAGTATGGTTGATTTGGGTTTGTATTAACTTTCAGCATCTCTCTCACTCCTGTTTAGTTTCAGTATTAGATTGTAAAAGTCTTAATTAAAATAGAATTTACATTCATTTAAAAAATTAAAGATTATGGAGAATAGGTCACCTAGCAAAATGAATAGTACTGTGTTTTGGCTTTGGGGAATTTTTTTCTTTCTTTTGAGGGAGAAGAAATATATCTTTGGGTAGCAAATTGCCTTTTTATAACATTGTGCTGAGGACAGGAGCTGAGGATGGAGGGCAGAATGCAAGAATAAATTCCCAGTATAATCACCTTGTACAGGTTTGTATTTCTGGGCTATCCTGATTGGCATTCCAAATGATCCTGTTTGGTTACACTAGCATTTAATTTCTAACATAAATCTACATGGATTTGACTTATTTGTGGAGGAAGAATAACCATTATGCCTTGAAGTGCACACCTTGCTGGCAAAAAAGAATCAGACCCAGTCAGAGATTCTAAAGTAAAAGAAATATATTTCCAAGTCAATATTGTTTGTTTCATTTCTAATATTAATGGGGACCAAAGAAAATGCCTGTATTGTTCTGCTAACCCAAAGTTTAGCAAAAAAATCTTAGGGGTTAAAATTACATATTTCAGTGATTACTAATTTGTCTAAAACAAATAGCCAAGTGAAATGCCTAAGGACCTCATTACAATGGGCTTTAAAACTCATCTTACTTATGTGAGACCCCCAAACAATGCAATATGTATATAGAAAGCCAGAAAATCTTGTGTCAGAAAATCAGTTTAAGTATGCAATCTTCAGAGGTAGCAGTCACAATGTAAACCTGCTTTAATCTGCAGTCTGCTAGAAGAAGCGTCAAATGCCTTGACTATACCCATCTATAACCCTGACCCTGACTTAGAAATGTTATTTCAATAATTATATAAGAAAGTTCTTGTGAGGAAAGCCCTTTATAAAATCTAAAACATTACAGAAATGTGAGCTGTGAATTAAAATCTGAAGTGATGGCTACATTCTATGAAGGTATACCAGGATTTTATAAAAATGACACCACTGTGACCACCACCATCCCACCACCCATGTCAACAACTGCTGTTTTCACACATGCATATACATATGCACACATACACACAACATATGCATGTAAGGATTTATAAGCATAACATCAAATTATAAAATTATCTTCCATTTTTTGCATTTTAATATAAAGGCTTTTTTATTTTCTTGTTTTAATATAGCAATTCATAAAACCAAACTTAAAGATTTCTTTATAAAATATACAGATACATGCATATACTTATATGTATTGAAAGACAAGTTTTCAAGCTAATATAAATCACTGGAGAATTTTAAAAATTAATTCTTATACTTGTGGGAACATTCAGAAGATTCAGAAGACAGAAAAACTCTGAAAGAGTAAACTGTTTTATAAAAATCGATACTTAAGATTCCAAAATTTTCCTCAGAGCAATCCTAAAGGACTTTTTAATTTTCTTCATAGTGTTGATAAGGAAACTAAGCTTTAGAAAGGTGAATGATATAAAACTGCATATTAAGGAATTCCGATCATTCTTTGGCCAAAGTGCTTTTACTTTAAATAGCTATTCAGGATATTATCACATCATAACTTATGGTAATGCTATCATTTTACTTTTTTTCCTCCATAACAAATAGTCAAAAGGAAAAAAGAATATACATATAGTATTGTGTGTGGATAGACAATTGAACTTGAAGTCAAAAAGACCAGGATTTATTTCTAGATTCTGACACATATTAGGTGTATGGTCATGAGTAAATCACTGAACTTCTCTGTTCCCCATGCCATCTCAGATCAAAAATGTGATGAATTTCTAATATGTACCAGTGAATAACAACAGAAGTTTCCCATCCTGATGAAATGAAAAACTGAGGAGGCTCTCTCCCTTATCCTATGTCTACTCTCCCCAAAAGCATCTCCTTGGTCATTTTATAAAGGAAAAAAAAACCCTGCATTTTGAGATAGTTAACTAAGTTTAACATATCCAGTTAACTGCTACAAATAGTAGAATCATCACTGAGAAACAAAGGGCAGTGTGATCTGATGAATCGCTTCATGATGACCTTTGAGATGCTGACTAGTCCGTCTAGTTCCATCTGGGAGATGCATGGCTTAGACAAGGATAGTTTATTAACTGGAGTACAGGGTGAAGACTACAAAGTCATCTAAATTTGAAAAAGGGTAGATCTTAAAGTCCGGAAACTTTAGGACACTTCTTCCCCAAAAGAACATTATACATATTAGGATGGATTCACCACTTCTCTTCTTAAAAAAAAAAAAAAAAAAAATAGATCATGTCTTCTTGTTTTAGAATATAATAGCTCACATGTATGTAATGCTTTAAGGTTTAAAGACATTAGGGCAAAATCATAATAAAAGTGTTTTTTATACTCAGCTATACTACTGAAGTGTGTGCACTTGATAATATAGTGGATTATAGCACAGATGGGGGAAAAGGCCAGCTATGACTTGAGCACTTAGAAAGCAGTTGAAAAAAGAGTTTGACATTTTCACAGAGTGTTCAAATTAAATATGGTCAGTACAGGGTTGAGGTGGGGGATGGGGTGTGAGGAGAAGCATCCATCTAACCACAGATTCATCAACAGATTTGACCTATAAGGAACAGAGGGCAAGGAATGATAAGTCAGAGAAATGACTCTGACAGACTAGGCATTTTCTTCATATACGGCTTATACTAGGACCAGCCTTTAGAAAGTTTTGGGGTTTGGGTTTGGAGTTTTTTATTTTTATTTTGATTTTTTTTTTTAATTAAGAAAGTCAATTGTAACTACGGCAAAATGACATGCTAACCTTAACCTTTTGTTAGAGATGAACACTTTTTGAAGCTCATTTAAAAAAAAAAAAAAAAAAAAAAAAAAAAAAAAAACCCACAAATCTGAAATGGTTCTCTGGAATGTTAATAATCCTTAGTACCAAAAAGTTTAAAAAGTTGTGTGTGTGTGTATATGTGTGTGTGTATATATATATATATATATATATATATATATATATATATATATATATATATATATATATATATATATATATATATAATACATGGCTGAATACAGTCAGAGTCCTACACAAAGTAGTATGATTAATACAGCTGATGGCTGCAATTGTCATGCCCATGCCAAGTAAATCAACCCAGAAAGAGCTGCATCAGTGGCTCTAAGATATGTAAAATGGAAAGGAATTTTTTTTAACTTATTTTGAACCAAAAGGAATAGCTGCATAAAGTTTTCTATACAGGTTGCCCAAAATGTTTATTCTATTTTTTTAAAGTATGCCAACCACTCAGCTAAACTTAGTTTATATCTTACCATTTTAAGAAACATAACCCAGTGAGGAGGGAAATAATTGCTTAAAAACAACATGGCACAAAAAAATATATATATTTTTTAAGCACTAGAGACTTTCTGATAAAGACAAAGCACAAACGGTGTTTTATGAAAATTAATAGCATCTACAAGAATATACCCTCCTTTTCCTCCTCCTCTTCCTATCCTCCCCAAGTCTCTCCATCCTTCCCTGGCATTAAAGATATTCTATCTAATTCCCAGTGGAGAGGTTTCTAAAAGTGGTTAGTCACAGCTTAGACATAGACCTTCTTGAACATGGCATACCAACGTCACCCTGACACACTTATAGATGCCTCGTTACAGGCTGCACCAGTCACTTGAAATACCTGACTTAACTGTAAAACAAACTGTTAATCTCTGGTCTTTCCTGAAGTTCAGCTCTTCTCTGCAGTTTTGGAACTAAACCAATACCTTGTGATGCTTCTTTCTATCACAGAGAGCTCCACTCTGATCGGTATTTGACACTATCCAGTGACTGCTCAATGAGACCCCAGATAGTACCTAGGAACACCTCAGCCCCGTTTGCAGATCATTTTAAATGAGATGTTCTGTTCCCACAGAAATCAATAACAGGATGACCTTCAATTTAAAATACAAACTAATTAATTACTTGTTCTCTTGAAAATGTTGATATTTGATTTGCCTGGAGAATTTCAATTATAAATAGATTATTTCTTTAAAAAGGCCCTTCAAAAAATATGGACAGGTACTGAAAAACTCATGTTATACAATATAAATAATATTTTCTTAAAGTAGATAGATATAAAATATTTTCCTTACAAGTATTAATATGGGGAAGTTCCCCACTGTGGTCCATTTCCTCTTGGTGACATCATAATCAATTGCCTTATAAATTAAAGCAATCCCACAAACATACATAGCCAAGAACTCATGGCTTTGAGGTGAACTGAAAAGCTTTTTTATTGAGTGTAGCTAATACAACAGTTAATGACCAAAATCTCTATTACAATGAAAGATAATTGCATTACTCAATTTGTAAAAGATTTTCAACTGCTTTGTTTTATAACTTCTAAAATACTTGAGTAGTTATGTATGTGTATATAAAATACTATTTTGAACCCCTTTTTTGTTCATTTTTGATTAAACATTATGTATAGATCACAAGAAGAGCTATACAGAATCAAAGCATATTCATTCAAGTTTACCATCTATTATGTTCAAGGCCCTGTGGTAGGCAATATGGAAAATACAAAGGTGATTAATTTCTATCCTTAGTATCAAAAGTTTAAAAAGTAGTATACATATAGTCTGACATATGGCTGAACACGGTCAGAGTCATAAGAAGAATACAAAATAGTATGAGAGTTTGGAGAAAGAAAGACTTAAGGGTAAAATCAAGGAAGGCTACATGAAGGAGAGATTTCAGGTAGCTTTATGAAAGTGAATGAGAGTTAGAGAAGAGAAGATGGAACAGGAACACTCATTGCACACAAACAGATATAAAACAAGTAATGGCAATGGACATGGGAAAAGGTGAAACCAGTTTAGGGAACAATGAATATTGAGTTTTATGGGAGTGAAAGAAGGTTGGTTGAGGGAAGGGGAATTAATGATCAGAGTTAAGTTTTGAGAATATTATTATGGCAGCTATATATAAGATAAATAAAAGGAGGAACAACTAAATCAGGAGAGACCAATTTGGAGACAAATTCTATTATCTAGGTGATAGGTAATAAGAATATTATTGGTAGCAGAATAAGATGGTGGCAATAGGAACAGAGGGATGAGACTGAATTTATTGCATATTAGAATCAATTAATGAGAACACTTACTATAACATGGAAGGAGAAGAGATCTTGAAAAGCCATCAATGAACACTTGAAGTAGTATAGCTAACATACCTTCTTTAAAAAATGTGAATACAAGGTTTAAAAAAAGGATAATTCAGTTAATTCCTGTAGAAGAAAATATATTCCATGCAGCAATAAGTACTCCATTCAAATGCTATCTAAATGAATGCTAAACTACATTTAAAAGGAGTTCTAGAAAGGTTATCAAAGGAGTAGTGTCCTGGAAACCTGGTTGCGCAGCAATGAAAAGCAATGAAAAAGAGCATGTGACAGCTTTGTTTCAAAATACAATTGTATAAAAATCAAGTATAGATCCAAAAGGAACCACTTTTGGAAAGTAAGAAAAAATTGGAGTACACAGACTAGAAGTCCCATTGATTCAATGTGTTCTCCCTTCAAGTTGGATTTCACATTAACCATAGGTTGCCAAAGGGAAAGTGCACTCATTTACCAGGACAGTGTGGCCTTATGCAATTCATTCTCTGAGCCTCTCAGCCTTTATTATTTGTAAAATTAAGGTAACAAAACCTGAACTACCCACTCCTTAGGTTGTTATGAAGTACATTTGAACCTTAAAAGCATCCTAATTGTGTGAGCTTTAATTATTATATCTAGATCCCACTCATGTCTATATCACATTGATTCCCATTCATGTCTATATCACTTTGATTCAGATAGAGCCATTGTTTTCACAAATCAAGTATACACATGAGTAAAAGCAGCTATAGAATCATTAGAAAATATATCTCTAAAAAGTAAATATTTATAATGTTCAAATATACACACAAACACACACCCCTTATCATTTTATGACAATCTGAATCTACACCCAGGACATAATCTGGCATTTATGTAGGTTACAAATATACGTCTTTAAATCACAGGTTGCACATGGAGCATGGCATGTGCACAACATATGATGACTACAAACAGGCTAACACAGATGTCTTTAGCAAGAAAATGTGTTTCTAAAGGCAGACTACTATCATAAAGTTAATCTATCATTCATTTTTATAGGTCCTCTTTGTCATAACTGAAAGGCACTGAAAAAAAAAAAAAAACCTACTAGGGCATGTTTAGAAGAGCTAGTAGCATTGCATGTTTTATGAAACATACAAATGTGTGCACATACACATAGTCACACAAACATCACATCTCTAACATATTGTAGTTTTCACAACAAAAACAAAAATTACCAAGTAAAGGTGTAGGGTGAAGTAAGTACACACCTGTACTCAAAGATTGGGGTGAGGATTTGGAGAGAAGTACATTTAAAGCAAAAGATGGCATAAAATGCAAGGAAATTTTATTATATGTATGCTATAATAAAACTTCAATGTTTTAATATGGAAAACATAGCAAAATATAGACCACATACTTACTTGCACTAATTTCTCTAACTATGCTTCATTTGCTTGAAACATATGCTTGAAAATCGGAATGTATTTTTTTGATTTGTTTTTAAATAAAGTTCCTAAATGAACAATGTTTTTTCATCTACATCTTCAAGTCACAATTGAACTTGTGCTCATTTTCCCTCACAAACCAGATTTTTATTCTTAATTTCTCTGATTCTTTATATAAATAGAACACTTTTAAATCACAAAACTATAACAAATAATTGATTATGCAACATTTCTTAATATACAAAATAAAAATTAAGGAATGAGCAGTAAGTATATCTGTATAGCACATTTCTGAAGACTACAGGACATATTCTATTTTATGTGTATATAATTTATACAATGTAATATGCTGCATATTCTACTAGAATTGAAATTTAGTTTCCTTTTGTGAAAGGTTCTTGATATAAAAATAAAATAGCCAATTGGACCTTAGTCATTAATTTGGTAACATTTTATAGCTCTTATTTAATGACCTCTCAACATCACTTTGCTTTTAAATAGTGGCACTTTGCACATAGTAGGTACACTATTATTTTCATCATAACCTTTACAATACTCTGATTCAATATTACTTTTGCTTCTTTTTTATCTTCAACTTAAAAAGTACATTTTACATTTTGTCCCCAAAAATGAAAATGTTGATTGAGTAGAAAAGTTAAGGCATCACAGCTTCCAAGAAAACAGATGAAACCATTACAATGAGTCTTGTAAATGTTAAGACTTTTTTATTGGAAATTTTGAAAATCTTAAAGCTTAGGGCTGAAAGACAATGTATATAATATTTTCAAGTCTAATTCCTCCATTTTATTGATGAGAAAACTGACACTTGGAAAATCAAAGTGCCTTGCCAAAAGTTAAATTAGTTAAGTAATGAGCAAGGATTTGAACCCAGCTTCTAAGGCTAATCCAGTAATCTTTAGACTGGCAGTATTAATTCATATTCACAACGATTAAAACTGATCTATGTAGTCTTCAAATATTTCTTATTTTAAAAAACTTTGCTATTGTTTTTTTTGAACTGAATGAAAATATTTTCTATCTACTGAATTTAAGAGGAAAACCAAAGTAATTAAAAAAAAAAAAAAACTAAGTGAAAAGGTGCTAAATAAATTTAGCAATTATTTATCCATTGTTACTATGGAGGAAGTCATATACTATGAATCAACCAGTAATAACTGACAATCAACTTCTTATTTATTTACTCACTTCTTAGTGGTGAGTATGAAAAACCTTGAAGAAAACTGTACCTTAAGTCACAATTAAGCATTTTGTTACAAAGACACACAAAAAAGACAGGCAATTTTTGGGGGGTGATGTGATACAGAAGACAGTAATTTATACAAATAAAAAAAATAGATATGGCAACATCATAAAAATTAACAGAAACTAAGTATACACCATGTGACTATCATTTACTGACTGGATGCTGGCTTACATGCAGAAAAAGTGTTTTTAATATAATGAACTTTTCCATCTCTCTTTTCATGAGAGAACCTGGAATATATTATACACATATGAATGTGGCCTGGGATGCAGGATATGGGATGTGCTTGCTATCAACAGATTAACACTTCATTTTCATTACCCTAATCTCACTACAGCCAGTGAAGCTCTCATTCTTTATGATCTGAACAACAATAGTGCATGAAAAGCAGGCTGACAGACAGAAGGGGTTCATTAAAAGAACAAGGTCCTTATTCCTGAAACATATCTCACCTGTATTATCAGAAAGTTCTGGCATTGGAGTCTGCTACTGAATCAAACTGTCCCAGATGTCTGTGTCTTAACTTCCTCTGTCCCCTCCCTTCAAGTTATTCTCTTTATAGCTAAAAATACTACACACTCACACTTTCTCTCTCCCTCTCTGTCTCTGTCTCTGTCTCTGTCTCTCTCTCTCTCTCTCTCTGTGTGTGTGTGTGTGTGTGTGTGTGTGTGTGTGTGTGTGTCTCTCCCCCGCCCCTCCTTCTTGAAGAAAAAATTCTTCGTGGTATATGAGGGGATTTGTGACCTATTATAAAGGTTGTCAATTTCAAACTATTGTTCTTGTTGTTGTTGTTGTTGTTTTTAGTTAGCCAAGAAGACAATAGGGCTGACTATAAAGAGAATTTTAAAATTTAGAAAGAAAAATTTGGCAATAAAACTTAAGACCTCCTCTATCTCCACCAAAATGCTTTCTAGATAACTTCTAAGGTATTTCAACGGTAGTTTCCTTTCGTGAAAGTTTCTTAAATATTTGTACTATAAATAAGTGATAATAGTAATATAATAATGGTATTCCCAAAAAACTGCATAGGAACTTCACTACAAAGTCATCCACCATCCTCAGGGCTGAACGCCATGTTATATATAGTGTTATAATGAAGTCCTTCTGGTGCTACTAATTAGAAAATCCCTTTGGATTGTGAACATGATGGACACCACATTATACAGAATTCCACACTATAGACATTGCTATCAATGCTCTTGTGTACAAGACCAGCATGTGAAAAGTCTCATTTCCAAGTCAGAGACTAATTTAAACTGAAGATTATATGTAGAAGTTAAAATATGAAGAAAAATATTTTAAGGCCCTTTAACAAGTAAGAGTCATGTTATTATTGTACACAAAAACTAAACTAGGACTCTTTCTATTTCTCCAAGGACCACAAAAATAAACACATCATTTTGCCATAGTGGACCTATTTTTTATTGTGCTGAGTACTTTCCTTAGAATTACATTTTCTTCAGGCTGAAGCTGAGTTTTTGTTGGAAGGTTTGTTTGTAAACTGGGTTTCCTCCTCCACTCTCTAATTTTTTTAATTAGATAAATATCATATAATTTGACAGTATGCGAGTTAAATTCTGACACAAGGTCAGACCTTGCAGTAGGTTCTAGGCAAGGACCACTTTCATGAATGCATCCATTGTATAAAGATGTATATCTTCCTTGCAAATGATAGTCATATGCCACCAGTTGTAGCAGGCATTCCAACCATGTCAACTGCTCTAAGGGCTTTAAACACTGGGCACAGTAGTGGACAGATAAATTTATTTATGCCTGATTGGGTAACATAAACAACTACTTTTTGAATGATTTAAGCAACAAAGTATTTACTTTCATTTATAATCCTATACACACAAACACACGTATGCACATGAGCATACACACACATACAAACATATATATGTAATTAAACCCATGCCAATGGACTTTCATTTTAATATTAGTTGTGTTATTATATTGAGGCAGCTGAAAGTAATTATTTTTATATGTACAATCTTCATTAGATTGGGGTTTTCCTCTCAGACATGTAGTTCAGACATTCCAATCATCAAACAGAAGTCTTGAAGAACTGTCTGGAGAACAAATAGCCACTAAAAGCTACTTTAATAAAGTTGAAAAATTCATGACACTCACACAAAAGCACAGCAGGTACAAAACTGGGAAATACACTCTCCCTACAAAAATACTTTATTCTTGTCAATCCTAACAACAATGTAAAAGTATATGAACTTCTCAATATAAACTATGTTTTTAAATTAAAATTCCAATTATCACTTACCAATGTTAATTCAATTTTGGATAACTTTTTGGTGTTGATTTATCTCTTAATTATAAGGTCTCAGAATACCACTGTTTCAAATAATTTCATTTTTCTTTTCATATTTTTTAATCTGAACAAGAGCTCATATTATTTAAAATTCTATCACTAGAAAATAATAATTCTCTTTTAAAAATAAAAAGAAATCACAAAATTTCCCTATAACTGTTAGACACTTTCTTACACAGAATAAAGATCAAATTAAGCTACCTTTCAGCACCTTTGAATGATAAGCTTGGACATCTGGTCACACATTTTTATCATGCCTTCACTTATAGGAACACTTACATAGCAAAACACAGACTGTCCTCATGTCAACACCTATACACAGGAATCTCTAGAAATGGTGCTTTTCCTTCTATTCCTGTACCAGAATAAACTACTGGTAAGACAACTAGACTATTTTATTATACCAAATTTCAGATATATTTTGATTCTTTTCTATATGTGAGAAAACTACCAATGAAAAGAGAGAAGTGGTAAAGAAATGGAAAAAGATAGAAGAGGAGAAAGAGAACATGATAAAAGAGAAATTATAGTAGGATACTGGAAGGAAAGGAGAACAGATAAGATTAAACAATTTGCTTAGGTTTTTTGGACACATTTTATAAAAACAAGATTCTAAAATCATAAACCTTTAACAAAGAATAGCAAAATGGTGTCCTGATCCAACACAATAAATAAGTTACTAAGTATACTAAAAAGAATTGATTGCTACTCAACTAATAATAGCTACTCAAGATTTTTTTTTCATTTTCTTGACCAATAAAAATTAAAGCTAAAAAACTCCAACTTTAAAAATTAAGCTTTTTTTTAAAAGATGATTGTTCACTTACTATATTAGTAAAGTTGAAAATTGAAAATCTAGACTAGCCACGTTAAGTGTTCTTCAAAAGGAATTTATATTTAGTATTAATTAAAATTATGTAAATGGAAGAAGAATGCATGATTCTCTTTTTTTTCTTACCCTTAATTCTACACCTGATGGTATGGAAAATGCTCCTAAGATAATATGAACAGAATGACAATGCACATTGTCTTCATCCAAATGAACTCAAGTCATAAATGTTTTACCTTGGCGTTGGCATATACTTCAGGAAATTTCCTGAGCTCTCTTTAGTAAAGTCACGAATTATAAAAATCATAAATACTGTTTCCCTAAACTTCCTTTAAGGGGGAGGGGAGTTGAGGAGAAGGTTCAAGGCTTAATTGCAGTAAAGAGAATATATTTTATGAAGAGCCAAGCACCTACAAGATTGCACAGACCTCTTTAGAGTTGATGGAATGTCATCTACATTAGCTGTTTAGATTCTTGCCTGACTATTTTCTTTTCCCTTCCTGAATAGCATTCATCTTGCAAGAAAGGAAGGAGTGGAGAGAGGGAGGAAAGACCATTGCTCTTTTGTATACTTATATATTTTTGCTGGTTGTTAGGATCCTTAATGGCCATTCATGTACTAAATTATAAATAGCATATAATATATAACATATTTCATACATCCTTTTTATCCTTTATTGTCCTTATTCTTTACTCTAGAATTTCTTTAAAAAGATTGAATTTCAGATAAAGATCATCTCCTTCCCCTTTCCTTAAATCCTACTAGATGAATAGCAGTAACCACAATTTGGGCACTAACTCCTTTTCTGGAATGAAAAAAAGGCATCAGCTTGTAAATAACATGAGAATAAACCATTTCTCATAAACTCCAACCATCCATTGACTAACAGGCAAAGAGTTGACTTCAGTTAGCACCAAGTATCAGCTCTGTAGTATAGAGAAGAAAAAAGAAAATTCATTCTGAGCATACTATTTATTCTACATAGGCAGATTCCAACCCAACCTAAAGGAAATCTTAGAACCCTAATACTATTTGTTGTTTTAGCAATATATACTAAGCAGCCAGAACCGATAAAACAATCCCCAGAAAAATTCTGAGTTGGAAAAAGCAGCATACCGTTCTTAAAAGTAGATTGTTTTTAATATTCTTCACTGTCTATTTTATGAAGAGAGAAAATAACTAGTCAGAGTGAACATTATTCTCCCTATATACACAGATATAGTCATTTATTTAAACACACATATATACATATACATATATATATACACACATACATGCACGCACACACACACACACACACACACAAACATAAAATCTGAGATATGTTTTAAATTATAATATTAAGACCAAATTCCAAGGTTCTCTCATAATCATTCCTTTTGCTATATATTCTAGAATCCTAAGTATGGAAAACTCTTAAACTCTGCAGGTCCATTAACTATTTGCATTCATAAGAAAATAAAAAGCTATGAAAATAACTAGCAAAAAGACTTTGCATAGTGAACATATTTTTAATCATTCTAGTGAAAATAGATATGGGGGAAGGAGGTCACTAGAGCTTTTTTTTTTGTTTTGTTTTTCTGAGTGAAGTTTATGACGCCAGCTCTGCATCAGTAACAGACTGTTCCTTTGGAATCTGGATGCTGTGTCACAACGACCTGGCAAATCTTAGTGCTTCTGCTATCTCTATAGTCCTTGCAGTCTTGCCTCAGCTGTGACCCATTCACTTTTGCCCCAACTTCTTAGAGATGCCTTACTCAGCATCTCATTAGTTAGGGAGGATTTGCCTTGGCTCTTAACCCTGACACAGGAGTAGGAGGATCTGCTGCTGCTATATCCCAAATCTGTCCTGTCACTACATTAAATCAGATTCCCATAAAACTATGCATGAATAATTGGATTCATCAGAGAATGTTAAAATACGCACATAAATATAATTATGAGAAATGCCTGCAATTATATATGCAGTACATGTACCTGGATAAGTATTTTTCATCTGTCAATATCTGAACTCACCTTAGCAAAAGCTAAACAAATTAAATCCATATCTTTTCGTTTGAACAATTGATAAAATATATTTAAACATAAGCAAATGAACTAATTTCTTCAAAGCAGTTACTTGATATAAAAAAACCTTATTTAAATTATATTAAAAACAAATGGAATTGTTCCACATAATTTTTCTATATAAAAATACATTACATAAATTATATACACAGATTGTATATTTGTATTTATACATACTCAAGATATACACACAGTATACTTCACAATTTTCTTGTTACAAATTTATATAAGATATATATAAATGCCTGCACACACACACAAATCATAACAAACCTAATGTATTCTAAATTTTAACTCACCCCCCCCAAAAGATTTTAATGTCAAAGCTATATACTCTTCTAGGATAGATAGATATGTATATAAATTAATATATGACCACTTAAAAAAATAAAACTCAATGAAAAGCAACAAATGAAATGAGCCTATTAATTCAACAGGCTAAAGTTAAATGTCATCTAAATTAATGCAGATATATATTTAATATGAAGACTTTAAGTTTGGTTAATGTAAATTTTCTTTATGATCACATGATTAACAAAACATATCAACAATGAATTACAGTGTGAGGAAAGGGGAAGATGTAGAAAGATATTTGTTGCTTGGTAAGAAAAGCTATTTTCAAAGACGATTAGGTATCAGTTATTATATTAAAGATCTATCATAATCAATGAAAATAATATATTAAAAATAAATAAGCTTAATTTGGGCTAGAATATTTCTAGTCATAGTTTAATTTACAAAATGTAAGGAAAAAGCAGAATGAAATGTGCTAGAAGCCAAAAGTAAGTCTTTTCACTAATAAAAATTATTCAAGAGAAAGATTTCTTTGAAAGTCTAAAAACTTAGACAGTGCCATAATTTTCATCGTAAAATAATGAGTCTACAAACTGAGTATATTTGCTTCTGTGCAAAGGAGGAGCTGCCAGAATGCCTGTAGAACAATTCATACCAAACATGTATTTTATATTGGTTTTGTCAGTGTTATTTTATATTTCTTATTGTACATTTTATCATTTTCTCTGAAATATACCAGATTTTACATTAGGTAGAAAAAGTTTGCTTTATTATATCATATCTCTGGTGAACAGATGCTGCTGTCTTAATGTAAGTCATTGATTTAATTTTTAGTTTTCTTGGTCTGCCCCTCACCTATCTAGAAAATGATTTCTCTGGTGATAACTAACACATCATGCTAATGAGAGAATCTAAGGCACAATAGAAAAATGTCACTACTAATAATATTTGCATGAAGTTAAATAAAGCAACTGTAAGAGAATGTCAGACAGTTGTTCCTTAATAAGATACAGTTTCACAATAAAATTATGTTGTTAATTTTGTTACATCATTGGGTGAATCCTAAATTACTATATAATGATACACAGAGTCATTTATAATTCTAATATACTCTTTCACTCATGCCTTAAAAGAGAACTTGTAGAAAAGAGTTTATATTTTATTTGAATCTGGCTAAATATCACTTCTCTTTTAAAAAAACGGTAAATGTTTCTTGCATTTGGTGTCAACATGAGTTAAAGCCACGTCTCTGTTATGGTATCATTTCAGAAAGAAAAGTATTTTGAAACATATCACCCCTTGAGTTAACTAGAAGGAAAAAAAACACTGTTCTATTCTGAACAAGAAACAAAATATTTAAGAAAGCAGGAAAAAAGGCCTAGTTTTCTTTTTTATATGTCAAAATCAGTCCATATTTTCTGTTGATAACAATACCACATAAGGTTAGACTAGTCAGAGTTCTGGACTCTGCCAGATTAGCAGGGAAGAGAGCAAAGGGTTTCTGGTCATTCTCGACTTGTCACTGATCAAAGTGACCCAAAGAAGAACTCCTTTTTACAAAAGTTAAGATTTATGCCCCTTAAGGTTATCAACTATTCTTCTGTATACAGAATGAAAAGGACCCCTTTTAAGTAATATGGTAGGGAGTAGGGGAAAGGGGGGGAGAAATGTTGAGTGCCCCCCCCCAAAAAAACAGTTAAATTCTCATATCATGAACTTCTAGCAGATAATTTAGAAATATATCTCCATCCACAAATTTTCTTTGGAATGTGAGGCCTTTATATATATATATACATATACATATATATACATACATATATATATATATATATGTATTTTTTTAAGAATTAAGCAGAAGGAAAGATCTACATGTAAACAGATTCAAACTTACTCATGTGAAAAGATCAGAAAAAAAAAAAAAAAAAAAAAAAAAACATTCCTGTATCCCTACTTCCCCGTTACCTTTAGATACACAAAGCTAGATTATTCAATTTAAGCATTCATGGCAAATTTCCAATCTACAAGTTTTCTTATACTTATTGATAATGAATTCTTTATCATCCAGGTATGAAACCCTCCAAATGGATTCTTGCTAAAGAATACTGCTTAATTTTTTTTTACATTTAAATAATTATAACAATAATAATTCAACTATTCCCATCACAATTCATGATTTTTCATTTCTTTACTTTCATTTCATTACTTAAACACAATTGCTGTTTAAGTAATCTTTGAAATGAAATTATTTTTGTACTGATTATGTGGCTACTTCATTCTGCGTTACAGTATATAACATTCTTGGAAATTAAAATATAATCAAAATATGAAAATATTTAGGATGATTCTATACCTAAGGAAGTTGAATTCAGCATTTCAAACTTTTCTCTGCTGTATGGCAAAATTTAGCTTAATTTGTACATTGAAACTAATGTTTCTTTAAACCACAGAATTAAAGAGAGAAGAATTGGGATTTTCAGGAAAAAGGTCACTCAAAAATTAAACATGCTGAATCAGCATTGCTGATGAAGGGATAGGGGAAACAAACATTACAGTATGTGAAGAAAAAACAACTTGAAGCTTACATATATTTGCAGTTTTGCTCACACATTGTTCAAATGTATAGCTAGTATACACAAATTAAAATGTTACAACAATCTGAACAAAAGTGTAAAGGAAGATAAACTGTTACCCTGAAAGAGGGAGGAAGTACATGAAAACTCACACCCCTCCTTGCATGCTTTGTAAAAATCCAAGCATGTTAAGTAAACATTTTATGGCAATAAAAAGGTGGGGAAAAAAAACTATCTCAACCAGAAAATTAACAAAACATTGAAACATAATTGAAACACAAATGTTTAAAAATAGATGTTTATCATTTCTTTTTAAAAATAGATGTTTATCATTTCTTTTTAAAAATAGTTGTTTATCATTTCTTTTTAAAAATAGATGTTTATCATTTCTTTTTTTACGACTGTTGAGTGTATACTAGTGTCTGATTACATAGAATCAGTCATGCAAAGGTATTTCCATAAATTTCTTGTTTTTCTTCACAAGAAGAGTAATACACTACCTATTATCACAAAAACATAGATATACACACACTACACAACAGCACAATATACATATACACACACAATACTCAGCATCCTTAAATTTAGGGAAAATGGAATAGCCAAAAATAAAATTAAATGCTAAATATCAAAAAATAAGTGGTGAGTAAATTATTATTTTCTAAATGAGGTATTTCTAATAACTTGCTCTATTCTCTCCCATCTTTTGTTACAATTTTATGTTTGTTTAGGCTAAATATTTTCAATGAGTAGGAGCATACTTAGATCCAAATCTAACTGCAAAGGGTCTAATGCCAAAGAGGCAATATAACAACCATCTAGGTGGTTCAATAGCCATTTATCAATTGATCATTATCTTGATCTGGTTACATTAACTCCTTTGTAGCCACCGAGAAGACTTCTTCATTTTCACCCCAACACTTGACCCAACTATTTATGAAAAATACAGAGAGAGGCATCTAATTCTAAAGCAGATATATTATTTCCCCTTGAATGTCAGAGTATCCTATATCTTCCAATACACTGAAGAGAGCCAGTCAGTGCTAAATATTTCAACCTTAGGCTTCTCCTAGTGACACTCTACACTGAAAATGTACATCTGTACTAGGAAATGAACTTTAACTTTTAAGAATGGGAAATCACACGGAAAGAGTTGCTTATTTGGCTTATGTTGATTACATTTAAATGTCAGCTTACAGTATCAGCAGTAATCAGGGTCCCTCTACAGGATATATCAAAATATACCTTATTCAAATGCATTTATCCTAGCTTAGAATGGCAAGGCAAAAGCTTCTGTCCTGAATAGATACAATAGATCTTTGACTCATTTTACCGTGTGACTATATACTGTACTTTTAAACTTTTTGCAGCTCATACTCAAGTTAATTGGTTTTTTTCATACTCTACATAATAACAAAAATTAGGCCACTGCACTATTTGATTTTGTGCACTCACTTTTAAGTTAGAGATTTTAAAAGTTAGGAATTCTTTCCTTTTAAAATTATCAAAATAATGGCAAGCATTATGTAAGAAACATGGTTATTCTGATTCTTTATAAAGTAATCTCAATAATAATAATAATCCCAACTACTTTCTTTTTGTTGTTTTGAAAGGAATTTTGTCTCTCTTTTAAAAGAAAAAGGAAAGGAAAGCCCATCTGACAAGGTCTTTCATCCACCCTCATCCCCAGTCTCAGTTTTTAACTTCCCTCCTCTGCTTGTCCAAGATGAAAGTTTCTTTTTATTTTCAAGCAGGAGAGCCAAACAATTGTGCAAGAGGAGTCTCGGCATGCAGGGCGCGTATCACCAAGTGCATGGTACTGAGACACCGGCTCCTGTGATTAATTATCAGTTATTACTGGCTTCGCAGTAACATTTCAGCTTTCCCGTCAGAACCAGCATACCAAGCTGCCTTAAACGTGGCCCCTGATGGAGGAGCAGCACTGGGGAGGACGCCAAGGCACAGCTCCGCAGAAACACTTGAGTGTGAGTGAATGAGAGAGAGAGAGAGAGAGAGAGAGAGAGAGAGAGAGAGAGAGAGAGAGAGAGAGAGAGAGAGAGAGAGAGAGAGAGAGAGCAGAGGGGGAATTTATGTCTGTGACTGTGAGAAAAGGAAGTTAAAATAACAAACAGGAGGAAAGAAGAAGTGAGAGAAAGTGAGGGACCTCAAGGCAGATAGAAAAAGGTGGTCAGAAAGCAGGGTGGGGGAGAAAGGAAGAGAGAAGGGGGCGGGAAAGAGAGTGGAGACCCGGACAGCAGGAACTGTCTCCTATAACAACCTTCTACTTCTGTTCAGGCAATAATAAGTCCAATACAACTGGTTTCCACTCCACTCTTTAAGTCTTAAATAAAGCTGTTTTCAGCTACATGAAGTCAATCAGACTGTGCACTGGGGGCTCCTAAACTCAGTATCAGTTTGATTTGGGGACTTACTATGCCAGAAAGGATAGACATCTACTGAGATCAGATACGTGCAAGAGAAATGAGTACAGATAAAAAGACGCTGGTTGTTTAAAAAAGAGAGGGAGAAATCCAATCATGATCAAAGCTATACTGTGAAACTTTACAGCAAATGGCTTTGTTTTCTTTCACTTTGAGATTTCCCTCCCTCCCCACCGCCGCCATCCCGCCCCCACCCCCCCCATTTTTAGGGAAGTCAAGAAGTGCTCAAGCACACATTCCAGGGACATCATTATGACAGGATCGAGGCTAAGTAATAATTTAGGGAAAGAAAAGGGCAAGGGGTGAGAGAGAAAGTACACACACAATTTCATGTTTCTTTTTCAAAAAATGAAAGCAACTTACCTGTTGGGACATTCTGAACAAGAGGTTAGTGTCAGCGTTTTGCCATGTCCCCATGAACCCTGGTTCAGTTGTTGCTGCTCTGGTTCCGAACTGCATGGAGTTGTCAATGCAGGAGTCGTTTAAAGCCAAGTCTCTTGCCCTGTTTTGCTCTCTGTCTCTCAGTGTGTCTCTTTCTCTCACATCCACTTCTGCCTCTTCTGACTGAAAAGTGAAGGTGGATTTTTTGAGCTTCTTGGCAGCCAGTAGCAGGAGTGTAGTAGTATAGTTAAGAAGCTGGCTGAACTGTGCACTGCATTTGGGAAAGGGAGATTCGGGGGGGGGG